>NC_051223.1:22782615-23082615 GCF_015220715.1 Pygocentrus nattereri
TAAGTTTCAAGCAGCTATCTACAACGGCAGTAAACCTTTTAAGCATTTTTCTTTCACAAAAACATAACATGTGTACATAACGTTGTAGTTTTTAAATTGGATGCTTTAAAGCAAATAAGCTTGCTCACAAATTTGGATCAGGTCATCGCTGAGAAAGACAGCCATATTCTGGAGGCTGTGCAGTGCTTTGCCACTTGAAAAGTCTAATATAGATCATTGTTGATGTTTTTGTGATATCAAATGTCTAAAGGTTTGTAGACACCAGCTTACTCATCACTTATTCTAGAACCAAGGGTGTTAGTAGGGGGTTTTCTCAACCCCCATACTGCTCCCTAATGTCCTGTTCTAATGCATTTCTAAGAAAATATGGCAAGTTGTTTGTGCAAATGAATGCCTGTGTAAGCAGTGTGTGAATCTCATAGTAACTGAATTCACTAATTAAAATATATGAACAAATGAACAAATCTTCTTGCAATATGGCGCACCTTATAGGGTAAAGCCTGCACAGTATAGCGTAAAGCCTGCAGTTCGTGTCGTGGCCAGCAGAGGGCTAAACCCCTCTGTGGCAGCACAACTATATACTGTAAATGAATGGAATGTGTTACATGGAGGCACATAAACTAAAATAAATATTCATTGTCCTCAAATGGTGTCAAAATACAGTTCATCTAAAAACTGTTAAATATATGTAAATAATTAGATGCATGTAAAATTCTGTAATCAGAAGAATTTTTTCTTGCCATGTTTTTGTAGAGCTGCAGAAAATGGCAGCTGATATTTTTGGCATGGAGGCAGCTTTGTTCATCCCCTCAGGGACCATGAGCAATCTGATTGCAGGTAAGATGGATGGTGGACAGTGCCCAGAGGTTAAGTTAAAATTAGTTTCCATTCTTCACTGGTAACAGCAAAGGGTGAGAAAATGGACAGCAGTAATATTTCCTTTACTCTTGCCTTAAGATGGAAAGAGAGACTCTCACATTGTTTGTAAGCTTTTGAGTTTGTGCTTGGTAGGTTTGTGAATGCATGCACCTTGAATCTTCTCCTGGAAAACAAAACCTTGAAGCTGTTGATCTGCTATTCAATTTCACTGGCTCTTACTAAACATGCAGTCTTTTAGTGTAATTACTTTAGGATCTTTGCATTTACAGTTGGAATCACTACATAAGAGTAAAAATATTGTTGCTTAGCTAACATGAAGTAAAAATAGAACTACCTTTCCAAAAAAACCTAATCTAGTGAAAGTACAAATGAAGCAGGTCAAATATTACTTAAATACTGTTCTTGTAGAACTGCAGTAAAATTCTAATCCAACATCAGTCAGCATAGGAAATGATGTTGTCAACCTCTGTTTTTCTTTTTTTGATGCACGCTTGGTCTAAAATAAAATGATCAGTGTGGGAATCTGAGTGTCCAACTGTAAATTAGTGAAACATACACTAGTTATTAACACCTTTAGTGTTTGTCGTTGTGGTTCTTCATGCTATCTTGTCAAAGCTGTAAAGCTGCAGTTATTTTTATAGCAAAACCTTTGCTTTCTTACACTCTATACTTATTGCAGTTCTTTCCCTCTCCCCTGACTCTCTCTGTTTCTGTCTTTCAGTAATGGTGCACTGCAGGGAGAGGGGGGATGAGATGATAGTGGGGGATCTCTCTCATCTGCATGTCTATGAGCAGGGAGGAAGTGCACAGGTATGATTCACCAAGACACAATTATATTTAATTCAATTAATTCAATGTCATTTTTTTTCAGATTTTTTTTACCTTTTTTATTCAACTTTAATTCTGAACTAGAACAAAAAGGGCAAACTCTGAGGAACAACTTTTTGATACATGCCATTTTCCTATTATTATCTCGGTGTCTGATCCTGGTGTGATGGATTCTGATGAAAGGCACCTGCTCTGATGTATTTCCCCAGCTTGCTGGAGTACACTCTGCTACAGTCACGACTCTGGCTGATGGAACGTTTGATCTGGACCAGCTGGACTCAAAGATCCGTCATGGTTACCCTGATGCCCACTACCCCCACTCTCGCCTGGTGTGTGTGGAAAACACACACAACATCCTGGGTGGACGTGTCCTCCCCCTCTCCTTCCTGCGGGAGGTTAGAGATGTACTATTAATCAGAATCACATAAACATTTGGTCAGAATTTTGTTCATGCAATACAGTAACCTTCTCCCCTGAGAGTTAGGTTGTAGAGGAGAGTGCGGCACAAACTAACGTGGGGTGCAGGTTCAATTACAGTATACTTTCAGCCATCTTCTTATAGTCCTATATAAGTGTCAAATGTGTTTATTTCTTAATGAGCTCTGTGTTTAAATCACATTCACACCTATATCATTTTAATCACTCTGTAGATGTTTGTAACATGGTATCATGCATGTAAATGACTCCAAGTGCGAGCTAGCAAGGCTAAAGTACAGCGCCAGGACAGCAGGTTTAGTTGTAAGGTAGTGTTAACTTGGTATGTGATGTCACCTCAGATGACTTAGACCATTCATTTTACACTGTAAATTCAATTATACTTGGCTTTGGAGTGTTTTTTGAAGTGCATGTGAGTGTCCATCTATTTATAGTATGGCCTTCTGATGGTCTCAATTACACTATGTTGTTCCCTCTCTCTGTTAGCTGCGTTCCTTAGCAGATAAATATGGACTTGCTGTGCATATGGATGGGGCCAGGCTGATGAATGCAGCAGTGGCACTAGGTGTCCATCCCTCTGTCATACTGCAGCCCTGCCACACTGTCAGTGTCTGTCTATCTAAGGTAAGATCCTACTCATTATCCATGGGTTCAGTTTAAATGTGATTTTGAATCAGCTTTTACTGTCTTTCATACTCTACTTTGTTCATCTGATATTGTCCATTAGCTAGTTCTAGTGAAAGCACCTGTTCTTGGGTTGTAATGACATTGTCTCATTTTTTTTACTTGAAAGCAGATTCATCCTGTTTGCATGTAGTGGCAGCTAAAAGCGTACATCTTGATCTGGATTGCAATAATGACTTAAAAATAATGATATTTCCATCAACTCTTGGATGAAAAAGGACCATTCTGAAATCTCTATGAAAGCAACAAATTGAAGATGCTGTTGCTTTCGCTGCTGATCATGCTGCATATTCAGCCAAATTGATCTGAGAAATAGAAAAAAACCTGAATTGCCCAGAAATGTCCACAAACCAGGAGATTTAAGCTTCTGATTAATTATAGCTTTCTAAGTGATTCATTTATACAATGGAAATTTACCTGCATAATATTAGATGTGAAATGTTATGTAACCTGTTAGGGCATTTCCGCTGTCTTAGTAATCAAGCTTCTTTGTTCTACACAATATTGAATCTCATCGCTGACAGCAGGCCTGTAATCATTTTCCTGCCTTCCAGGATTTAAGACTCCCTGCTTCTCTCTCCAGAAGGAGTAAGCTCGGCATTGCTATTCAGTTCATTGCTCACATGCAGGGTTGCCTGGCTGAAGTAAACCCAATCACACTTGCCACTTAAAGTAATCCAGAGTTTGGATGTCAATGAGGACATTTGCATTTTAATTACAGGACTTGTTTGTATCTTCCAGGAAATGAGCCCTCTCTTTGTGTAATTTTACTCTTTTTCTGACACTGAAAGACATGGAATGAAACACAGATCGAGATTACTAACAGATGTATATGAAATTCCTTTTTGTCCTATCAAGGCATCTTAAAGATGTAAGGATACAAAATTGCTGAATCTGTGTCCGAGTTGTATGTCCCATGGTCTACATCTGATTTGAAACTATCATAGTGTTTTCAGCTTTAGGACAGTCATAAACTTTTCTGTGATAGTCTGTCCAGTTTAGAAAAGGATGACAAAGGCAGTCAGTAAAAAGCATGCTCTAAAAAGTTCTGCTCTGCTTACAAAACCTTGTTAGTTTTTAATAAGTAGGCAGTTCATACTGTATAAGAGATCATACTGAAAATACACTGCCTTGTAACCTTGTTACCTTGTGCTGTTTACAAAAATACGAGTTCATTTGCTATAATGTCCTCATTGGTAGGGATTGGGGGCACCAGTGGGCACCATGCTTTGTGGGCCAAAGGACTTTATACAGAAGGCAGTGCGTGCTCGTAAAGCACTGGGTGGTGGATTGCGCCAGTCAGGCATTTTGGCAGCAGCTGGCAAGATTGCTCTGACAGACATGACAAGTAGATTGGAAGAGGACCATAGGAATGCCAGGACCTTTGCTAAAGGTAATGCAGGCCTGTTAAAGTTTTACTAAAATCATGATAACTAGATTTATCGTAGACAAATGCTAACTTGAGATGGCTTAGTCTGGACTCTGATGGATGCAACATTGTCAAAGTGTGTGATAACATCTTATATAGCTATTTCAATATAAAAGAGAAGTGATCTGGTGTGTTACTGGGTTGCTAAAGCTAGATTCTAGTAGTTTTCTGACACCTGACTTAGTATTGTAATATCACTTCTAACTTCTGGCTCTTATTTCCCTTGCATGTGTGTAAAACTAAGACAATACTTATTTTGACTATGCTACGAGGCCTGCTACCAGACTCTGACTAGCACATGCATAGATAAATAATTACTATATACACACATTACTTTACAAAAGTATCTAAGAAAAAATTATTTAAAAGAAATCTAAGAAACACTACTCAGAATAAACACAAATAACACTGAGATTTTATGTTTTGGCTCACAAAATATCAACTGTTTTAAAGCAAAAAACATTTATTTTACTGTAACTATGAAGTAATGACTTAAAACGTCATTTAACGCTGAATGAAAAATTTGTTGGTAATTCATGCTCCATTAAAAATGTCCAGTCAGATTTTTCTTAAAGCTTGAAGGAAAACCTACAAGTAATAGAGCTAGATGTAAAATTTCAAAACACACACAAATATATATATATATTTATCACAATCTAAAATACATCAGATCTAAAGGGCATCAGCTGTTTGTTCATCCAGTTTATAAACTGAGAAATTAATTATTTATGTGATTATGTTGCATACCAAACACTTTTCCCATAATCATCTGTATGCAATACTGTCATGGATCCTACATATTTTCTGGGTCCTGTTGTCATTTTTTATTAATCAGTTAGTCATTTATTAATTGTAAGACTTATCAGCAACTACTATGCATTATTTGGTAACTATTATGGAAAAATTCTGTATTGTTATTAATTATTACATTACACATCCCTAAAGTAAAATAAAAAGTTGTATAATTCCTATACTAAAATAAAACCTTTGTACATTTTGTACATGGCTTTAAATATTGTACAGTTGTAACATATCTAAAGCTATGTAGAACAGAAAAAGTATGAGATGTGTTTCTTAAAGAGTCTCTGTTTTTACTTGCAGCTCTGACACAGTGCGACCCTCCTCTATACCAGGTGGACTTGGCTGCCATAGAAACGAACATTGTGCGGTTTAGACTGCGAGACCCTGGGCTGAGCCCAACTGAGTTCTGTGAGCTGATGGGAGCAGTGTGTGAGGGGGAGGTGGAGACTCTAGGGCAGGGTGTGCGTGTCCTGATGTTCCCATTTGTTGGGGACACTGTGAGAGCCGTGTGGCATCTAGACATTAGTGAGGAGGACACTCAACTGGCTATAAAGAAAGCAAAGTTTTTGGCTCAACAGTATAGTATAAAGAAAGCATAAGTCAAATGATGTCAAAAATCTAGAAATAACAAAGTCCAAAAGCTAAAAAGAGCTGTTGGCCACTCTGGGGGTGAAGGGCAGGAGGGAGATGTTAGTAAACACTTGGTATTTTGGAATCAGCACCTTGAATTTTGACAGATCAAATAGGGTGAGCACAAGTTACTTTTACTTATTAAAGCCTTATAAGGCCTTTTAAGTCTAACTTTGTAAAATCAGCATTTTTAATGGATTAACTGTCAATATGAATTTATGAGAAGAAATTTCAATTCAGTTCTCTGATATGATGATTTTGATAGCACACATAGGCTATTTGAATCTGTTTGTAAACATTGCTGTCTGGTTATGAGGCCAGTTTACACACTAATATGTACAGTTTGCTAGAAGCACACAACACAATTTTTTAAACCATATATTGCAATAGGGGTGGGAAATGTTCACAATACATCATATTTACGTTTAAGTTTTAAGTTGTTTGACAACTTGTTTGACAAGTTGAAACAGACAGCAGTGCCACATTTAAAAAATACAACCCCAATTCCAAAAAAGTTGGGATGCTGTGTAAAATGTAAAAAATTTAAATATAGACCCATATTTTATTCATAACAGAACATAGAACACATATCAGATGTTGAAAGTGAAACATTTTACCATTTCATGAAAAACATTAACTCATTTAGAATTTGATGGCAGCAACACATCTCAAAAAAGTTGGGACAGGGCTATGTCCTCCACTGTGCAGCATCCCCTCTTCTTTTAACAACTTTTTATTAATTAACTGTCTGTTAATGTCTGGGAAGTGAGGTGGCCAATTGCTGGAGTTTTGGGGAATGTTGTCTGCTCTAGGATTCTAGCTGCTCATTAGCCCTGGGTCTCCTTTGCTGGATTTTTCATTTTATGATATTGCCAACTGTTTTCTATTTGTGAAAGGTCTGGATTGCAGGCCAGCCAGTTCACTACCTGGACTCTTCTTCTGTGAAGCAATGCTGTTGTGATGGATGCATTATATGGTTTAGCAATGTCTTGCTCAAATATTCAAGGCCTTCACTGAAAGAGACGCCGTTGGTATGGGAGCATATGTTTTTCTAAAACCTTTTATATACTGTTCAGTAATGATAGCACTTTTTCAGATGTGTAAGCTGCTCGCTTTTGAACTTTGTGCTGATAACAACCTGGATGGTCCCTCTCCTCTTGAGTACTCAGGGTACAGCATACATGGTTTCCAAAAATAATTTAAAATTTTGATTCATCTGACCACAGAACAGTTTCCCATTTTGCCTCAGTCCATTTTAAATGAGCTTTAGCCCAGAGAAGATGGTGGTGTTTCTGAATCGTATTGATATATGGCTTCTTCTTTGCATAATACAGCTTTAATTTGCGTTTGTGGGTTGCATGGGAAACTGTGTTCACAGACAGTGATATCTGGAAGTGTTCCTGAGCCCAGACAGAATTATGCCCGTTTTCAATGCAGTGCTGCCTGAGGGCCCGAAGATCACAAACATCCAACATTGACCACCTTGTCCCTTGCCTATATTGTAGTTTATCAGTTTTATCAAGAGCAAATACATCAATGGATGAGCCAGTATGATTTGAGATCAGTAATGCTCATTTATTCCATTATGTAAACCAATAAAGGTACCAAAAACATGTATGTACAACCAGATGAATAATCAAAATAAATTTTTGCAGTGTCTCTAAATCTCCAGGCAGAAATGATTAAGAGACCTGGAACACAGTTTAGGAGGTGTTTCTATGTTTGGAGTAATTGCCTTTGTCATCAGGGCTTATGTAATAGTGTCCCATAAGCGTGTAACACGTTCATTACAGAGATGGATCGTCATGACGACCAGGGTGAGATTGCATTTGCTGTGCTGCATCTCAAGAGGAGCCCAGGGCCACATGCTAGTCACAGCACATAACTTAGATCCTTCTGATCCAGCAGCATTAGAGGTGTTTTACAAAAGCACAATGAGTGTGTCTGAGATAATTAAATTTTATGAATAAATTGTCCCTAGCAGTATTGAATTGTACATTTTGTTTTATTTCTAATTTGTCTCCTGTGCATATAAGACTTGGCTTTGAGTTAACTTTGATGGTCTAATCAATAGTTGCCCATAGCAGCAGTGTTTCCCATGGGTTCTAATAGTTCACAACTTATGTGAGACTCATGTTAATAATTATCTCTTGCTCTATACATAGGTGCAATTACTTCCTACATGTTTGAAGCTAAACCAATGGCAAGCATGTGTATTTATATCAGTGAAACCATTTTGTATCCTTTGCAATTAGTTGATGTTCAGTAATGTGCCCTGACATGTAATTACCTCTTCAATACATAAGGTCAGGTTGCAGTGGTTAAACATGCACATGCAAACTAAAATGAAAGATTCAATAGTTTTTTTTAAGTTACAACTGCGTTATAACTAAACAATGGATAAGAATAGCAATATTGTTACCATTTAATTATTTAATAATAGTGAGCCTAACTGTAGCCTAGTTTGTGGCCCATTCACTCTGATTGGGTTGTAATTCTGCAGGCAAAAGCTTTTAACAAAGCTTCTCTCTCTGCACTTGCCATGAGAATATATAGGTGGAAATGATAAAATTTGGTAAATCTTTGCCCTAATGTTTTTTAGTACATACCATAATTTAAGATCATTTAAAATAATTTTCACTGTCCCTCGCATCTCTATAAAGACCTCTATGTTTGTAAATTTGACTTTGCTTTATTTGCCTAGTAATACATGGGCAACCAAGTATGAACAAATAAAATAAAGTGGGCCAAGAGATACAATGATGATTTGGAAAAATGTTTACTAGAAAAGTACAATAATTTAGATGAAAGTGAAGTAAAAGAAGAGAAAAATGAAAACGTTCAGTCTTCTTGTTTATAGTATATTGGCTCCAGATAATAACCACTTGATTTCTTTAGAAATACAGCCTTCCCATTAACAACAAACATCCAAAACACAAGTACTTATGTTTTTTTTAAGGTTTACTCACAAAACGACATGAAATAACCACCACAACAATGTTTATATCTCTCAAGGTGAGTTAAACAAAAATATTATTACAGTGATTATGAATAGAAACTATCCTTTTTAGGTCCAACGACCACGCTTTCTTCTATAATAAAGAATAATTAGGTAATTACAGGAAATGGATACAACAAAGGCTGTAGCATGGGTATAAGTAACATGTACAGCATTTAGGAACTGCTGATTTGATAAAAGAAAGTCTGGGACAAAATATGCCAACACAAGCACTACTGATTTTCAACTTGCCAAACAATTACCTTTAGTAATTACCCTAAAATACCAGAGCTTTGGACTGGAGACATGCGTGTCTTATATGGGGGCCACAGTCTCCTGGTACTGGGTTAATTGGGCCATCCTGGCAGCAAGCAGCAGGAGCAGACCAGTTATCACTTCCAGGATAAAAGAGAGCCAGGCCATGCCCATTGACCAACCGAACGACGTGTGAACCAGAGCCATCTGCTCCGGCCCCATCCTCTTCTCTGTCTCTTCCAGAGCCTGCTGTGAATAGCTGATGTACAGACTTACACCAGAGAGTGTGAGTAGACCTGATAATGAACACACACACACACACACACACACACACAATTCAGCAATATACAGTATGCATTTTTACTTACACTCATGAGCCACTTTATCCACTACACCTACCATTTAGGTGCACTTGTAAGTATACAATTACTGACTGCAGCCCATCTGTTGTTATGTACATGAACATGTTGTGTTATGAACATATTTTGCCAGCCACTCTTAACCATGGTGTTTTTCACATTTTCTGCAGAGATGTCAACAGTTCATTCAGAGTAGTATGAAATTGTAGAGAAACTTACCGACTCTGATTTCTTTACAGTGGTGGTGATAGGAAACAGGGTTTGCGATGTCTACAACACAAACAGCCATTTTATTCACTGCCTGTACCTCTCTGCCATGACTGGATTAAATAAAAGACATTTGGCCAAAACCTTCTCTCAGCAGTATTGTAAAACATTGTCTCAGGCTTTAGGTAATGTATTTATAATAACTGCGACTTGGCTTTTAAAGCCGTAAAACACTTTGGACATCTGGTACCCATTGCCACCGGTCCGAACAATTTTGACTTGGTAAGTTTCTCCTGAACAGTGCATTTCACATCAAACCACCCTGAATTAGTTTGTTAACATCTTAATGGTTTAACACCTTATATGGCCAGGTCCCAACTTTGGCCCAAAGTTTTACTACATACTTCTATAACCCAAGAACAGCTTAGCCAATTTGTACTGATGTCCCTGTAGATAATAATACGCTTTATTATCTAATAAACCTGTTTTTTTAAGGGGTTCATTGAAAAAAAGGTGGAATCATCCTTAAATAATGTTATCCAAAAATGTTCAAATACAATATTATAGCTTTACTGACTATTGCTTTGTTTTAAAAAAAAATAATTTTAATGATTAAATTATGCAGAAATCTTTGGTAGGGATTCTTAATTATGCAAAATTTCCCATCCATGTCAGGGTTGTAGCTCTTGACATAAATGTATCCCTGCATGTACATTCAGTTTTTCTTCCCTGAGCTGCTTGATAACAGTAACCTCCTTTAATTACAAGAACCTTAACAAGCAGACAGCAGTATAAAGTGGCCATGATGAAGTGAAGTATTTCGAATACAAAGAACCATTTAATATAAGCTAATAAAATGCTTATTCTGCATTGCACTTTACATTGTGAACTGTAACCAATTGTCTTATAAGTTAAATACATGTTCCATATTTCATGTTTTTAGTAAAATGGTTGTGAGATTAGTATCACAAAAAAATTATAAAAAGAAAAAGTAAAATGGAGGCTCTGGCAAATCTGAACAGTATTGTGAAGAGCTTCAAACACACCTCAAAGGTTTTTTTTTTATTTTTAAAGGACACGCTGCTGACTCAGACGAGCTGTATTGCTGGCCCTCTGAATGCTCAGCATTGATTTAGATGACTATAACTCACCTTTTACAGCCGTACTGGACCACATGGCTACAGAGATAAATTTTACTCACTCTCTTTCAAGTCCACCTAATTATGTTCTCAAGTTGACTCACACAATGCAAGCATTAGCCAAAAAACGGTATAAATCCTATCCAGTGCATGCCAATGTGCCAATCGTAATTGTAGTGTACTTTATAATAGCACTCAGGAGATGAACTACTAGATCCTATTGGTAAGCTGCATCACAGAATCAAAATGCTGACTCGCTAAGGTGGCCAAGTACTTTTCTCATGAATACAAAGGTCTAAAACCTCATGGGTACAAAAAAGCCTTTACATTTACTATGCCACTGAATCAACAGAACACATCAGCTGCACTAATGTAGGCAGAGCTCATACTGGCCCATCACTAAGGTACCCAAAGGTGCTCTGAATCTCATACAGCAGGCATTGTAACCAAATTACCATTAGACCATGCCACTGTGGAACTGGAGCAGCGGAGCCCATATCTAGTTAAACTCTGGCAAAATGAGACTAGATTTTCACATGAGCCATGAACTTCAGAGGCAGTAAGGAGTGAAAATAATGCAAGCTCTAATTAGCAAATGTAGTAATGATGTAAGAGAAAACAGATTGAATTTGGAATTGATGTCATACGTACAGCTGAGCAGACCATGTTTTTATGCCTAAATCACAGCTATACATGAGGAGACAGGAAAATCTTAAACTTTTAGAAAGTTCTGATCCAAAACATCATGTACTTGACATTAACAAGCAGTAATATCCTCGTTTTGAAATACTGAAGACTTTTGTGCCTCTGAGACTTTTGATTTAAAATGATTGCTGGGCATGAGCGAAATATAACTAATTTCCTGTGGTGAAGCATTCTTTACCTTTTTCACTGCTAGCTGCTCTCTTGTGGTGAACAATTATGGCCTAACATTTCAAGAACAATAGAGAGACCCTCAGAATGAAGCATGTGGTTTGTGCACCTCTCACATGGTCAGTGGGAGATGGAGATTTGTGTTTATGGTGTTTATGACCACCCAAAGGTGGCCTATTGTGGGTTTGCCTTTTGTGATCAATATCTCCTTGTGTGTCCTTTCTGTTTACAAATGTGGACTTTCTCATATATGAAAGGTAAAATGACCAATGTTGACTTAACACAGGAGTTATCTGAGTCCAGTTTCCTCCATGCTGAATTAGACTCAAAAGCGATGAAGCCTTCATTGAGCCTTGGAGATTTTATTCCTCATCTTGTTTTGGATTCTGTTTGAGAAGTAAAGTAATATAGTAGGCCTCAGGAAACAGAGTGAGAGAAATTGAATAGCTTTAACAGTGTTAAACACATTCCATGTGCCCCTCATTACCACTGTGATAAGTATAAAGAATTATTTGCTGGCTGCTCCTTTTATATCAAGACAAGGAGACCTTTATGTGTGTCATAAGCTTTTGGGTGCCAACTGGGAGGAAGCAGGCCTTGAATGCTGTTATCCAACAGCAAACTGACTGTACCACTAGTCTTTTTCTGTAGGAATGTAGATCTAAAGGGGGTGTGGATATTATAGTGTGCATGAGGAATATGACTGGTCGTTAAGAAGATTGTCAAATACTGTATGTAGATTAATACTTACTAATCTTACTAATCAATAATTCCATCACATTTGTCAGTGTTGGATATATTACATAAGAAATATGATTATAATAAGTTAATGCATTAATATAAATATGAATATATTACATAATATGTGATTACAAATGTAACTAGTAACAATCCTTTATTCTGTTTTTACTCTGGGCAGTGCAGGATGGGACAGTACGGTTATAAATCTGTGCTTGCACATTTTGTTGTAATTTTCACTGCAGAGTGAATCTGTTAACGTCCTGCATTTGGATCTTCCCTTTTTGCTCCCTTTCCCTCAGTGTTTTCAGGTGGACCTTGTTGCTATGTGACTGACGTCTCAGTTTTCCCAGCGCATGATTGGCTGTTCCTATTGGCGCCGGTTATAAAAGGCCTTTGAAGTCGGAGCAATATGGAGTGGTTTTCTCATTTGGTCTCGCACGGTTCCGCATCCCTGGCTGCCCGCCAGTCGACAGACCGGGTTTTTGTCCATTTACTGTCCTACAGGTTTCTGTGGGCCAGTAAAGATGTTATGGTAGTTTTGTTTATTTTGTTAGAAAGGAAACGTAGGGGTGACCTGCCCTTTTTGTTTGATTTGTTGGATTTTGTTTATCGGTAGTGTAGTGAGGGTAGTGTTTTTGTGGTTTCTTTTTCTTTTCTTTTCTTAGGTAAGTTAATTTCTTTTATTTATTTTTGGGCCTTGGGTCTCCCTGAAGTTATGTTTCCTTTGTTTTGTTTTTTGTTTTAGTGGCTTGTTGAGAATAAGTTTGATGAGAGAAGTGAAGTGCAAAGCATCGAATAACCTGTCAAACCCGTATTTGATGTGTTCTTAGTATTTTTTTTTTTGTTAAGTTTTGTTTTGGTCTGGTGTCTGGGTGGCCAGTCTTGTTTCTTCTTTGTGCGTAGGAGACGTAACAAATCTTACCATACTTCTTTCTTGGGTACCAAGCATACCGAACCAGAGAGGACACAGGTACCTGACCCAAGGTACGGACAGTCCTAGGTTTGGCTTAGAAACCGTACTGTGTTGTACCTCGCTGCTCCGTTAAAAAAACACCTTTACAGTACTTAAAAACTGGAACCTAATCTGATTAGACTACTTCTAATTTTTTTCCTTAAAAGTAAAGTCTTTTCTGTCCAGCTACTGGTCAACTTCTGAACTCTCCCATCTTGTCTGTTCAAAGTTCAGACCATCTGAAGATACAGCGCTAGTATCCTATCCCCTTTCTCTTTCACCCCTGAAGACATAATAAAATTACTGGTAAATCATGAACTAAGAACTACTGTTTAAAATTCTTTTTTTTAACTGAATTTCCCAAAAGCAACTCAGTACAAAGATGATTCTTAAATGTTAGAGCGAGTGTGACACTGAACACTTTTTTGACCAGTTAAAATGATCTTAACACAGATGATCTTAAACTGGGCCATAAAAAAACACTAGAACTTTAAAATAAATATGAATAATACACTATGAAAAACATTAATATGGTTAAAACACATTTTTGTTTTCCAAAAAAGGTTATTGATGTCTTACAAGATGTTTGGTTCCAGTTCTCAATTTACCTCAGACTTGCACAGATTTTTTTGTTCAATTCCATTAAACACAACTAATTTAATGTTGTTAATTAATAATTCATTAAAAGCAGATAGAGAATGGTAACTGCAAGACTGGGTGACCTCATGGAGAAGTTTGTAGATGGTTATGATGACATGTAGTCTGTTACTACCCACAACTGCATTAGATTGACAAGCAGAAGATATAGTGATTTCTGGACATTAAACATCACATGAGATTATTATAGAAACGTCCTAAAAGTTTATACTCACTTCCCATCTCTCCCCGACACTCTTTTCCTTCACTTCTGTTGTACTGCTAACATTTTTGATGAGCAAAAATGCAATAAAGTAAACTGTAAATTCATTTCTCCCTTATGTATTATACGATAATGTGCTGTAATAACATCAGTCCCAAAACACACATCAGCAAACCAATTATTCTCAAATTCTTTCCTCTCTTGTACCCTGGGTGTTCATAAGCAAAAGCACGATGCTCACAGAGTAATGTGGAAATGCGTTGCAATTACAAAACACAAGATTTTGTAATTAGATGACCGTCACCTTAGAAATCTAGTGACAAGTTTAAGAGCTTTAAAGTACTATAATAATGTAACAATGCAAAAATAACTGCAATTATAATGTAATCATGTATTAACTGCAATACAATGAAACATAAAACAATTGCATAACAAAACTAAAATCCAGCATGGACAGGCAGACTTAGGTGGCTGAAACTTACTGCAAAGAAGAAAATAGGAGGCAGCACCCATGAGGAGAGCCCTACTCCGGGCCAGAGAGCTGACCAGACCACATATTCCTCCAAACACTAACAGCACCAGACTCAGAGGCAGCAGAATGGCTATCACATTGTGCATGTCTGCATGGAGGAAGGTGAATTACAACTGATTAGTTGCAGGGTGATGTTCATGTGGAGTGCAAACACAAATAAGCAAAGAGAATGAAGTTCACTGTGCCATGATCAGCAGCACAGACTAAGGAGAAGCAAGTTATGTTGCTCCTCTATAAAAGCCACATGATTTGAAAAGAAATTGTAATAACTTCATACACATACAGAGTCAAGTATCAAAAAGGCTTACTTTGCATGTGTTGTGTTGATTCTGAAAGGTCATGCGGAGCTTCTGAGAAGGGTTGTACATCTACAGTCAAAGACATCAACAAATCAGTGAACAAAATCAGCAGATTACATATTACCATATATTTACCTTCCATAGACATAAGATATAACATTAGAATACTATCAGAAATATTCATCAAGCAGATAACATTAAACAAAGGACATATCATCAGCCTACTTGTAGAAAGCAGGTTTCAAGGAGACACTTCCAGATCTATATGAGGAAAACAAAATCTTCGCCATACCATCACTCACTCCCCAAAATCCGGAGTGCACGTGTTCAGGCTCCGTGAGGTTCGTGCGCGAGTCGTCTATGATGTACCAGTACTCAGTTCCTATTGCGAGCGCTAGGAAGCAGAAGCTGAGGATGCCGTTCACTCCAGCGGTGACAACCACAGAGCCAAATCCAACCTTCATATCGAGCCGCGAATCTGCCACGTACAGCGACACAGAACTACCCCAACAGCAAACTTCTACCACTTGCCATTCACATCCAATATCGCGCGACAATAACGAAGTGCACTCAGCTGCCCCCCTCCCGCGTTTATATTGCTGGCAGTGACTGAAGAAAGTGTCCCAGGGTGCCAGTAAAGACGTTCACGGCGACTATTCGCACTAAAGACGACCCTCCAGCAGTGCGCGCCCCCTCACTCCAGTGCGCCTTAACGCACCGCATCCTGTGGCAGATCTAACACACTGTATTTCTAATACGGCGTTATGTAACACACAATAAACCAGCTACTACAATTTAACACCCACACTTTCCTCTCGTTTCCTGTGTGTTAGTAAGCCAAAGCAGGACGCACTTGGTTTCTGTTTTTTTTTTCCCAGCATGGTTGTTAGTAGATGAAGACTGGAGGTTATGGAACCAGCCCTGTGACCGGAAGGTCGCCGGTTCGATCCCCTCACAGTCCATGACTAAGTGCCCTTAACCCCCCTAACCTAACCCCCAATTGCTCCCCGGGCGCCGTGGATAGGGCTGTGCACCGCTACGGGCAAGTGTGCTCACTGCCCCCTAGTGTGTGTGTTCACTAGTGTGCATGCATGTGGCTGTTTCACTGCACGAATGGGTTAAATGCAGATGTCTAATTTCACAGTGTACAAACCCAGCTGGCAAAATGGTTCTAAAAATTCTAGAAATCCAGGGAGGAGTAAAAGGGTTTTAGAGTAACAGTGTAATAACTAATAATAATGCAATAACTTACCATAGGCTCAAGAAAACACTAGCATTTACATAAAATGTAAAACGATCACATAAAACCTTAATCCACCACGGACATGCAGACTTATCCGACAGAAACTTCCTGCAGGAGAAAATAGAAAGCATCGCCTCTATGGACAGCCCTACTCTGGGTCACAGAGCTGTGCAATGCTTAAGAAATTATTTATGTCAAGAGATTTGGTAAAAGACCAGCCCAAATCTAAGTCTTCTCTACAACAGTTACACCACAATACAATATATGCAGCTTTTGCAAAAGTCACAGACAAAAGTATTTTCACAGGTAGTCTTAAGTTCTAGGAATAAAAAGGTCTTAATACTAGTAAGAAAACTAATATCCCCACTGAACATGTCAGCTCATTTACTGGTGCTGTTGGATATGCAGAAGTCTTTGTCTGACCATTAACATTACATAGAGATCATCCATATATTTCAGAAATAATGTCCCCACTATCCACCCCACTAATACCACCACATTGTATCACAGGATTACAATCATTTGCACTTAGTTTATTTCAGTATATTCCTCAAAAATGCCCAAAGAGAAAAAACAAACAGCAGCCTAGTACCAACAATTGAAGACCAGGAACAAAAATCTTAATCGAACACAACAGCCCAGGGTCCAGCTCATTTAGTGGTACTGTTGAACATACAGCACAAGCAGGAGTTGTTGTCCATCTAAGGAAGCTGCTTATAGATTCCGACCTGGGCAACAATAGTGTTTTTGCTTGTAAAAACACTAACACTGGAATAAACACAAATAATACATCATCATGAAACATCTATACAAAATAAATGTTGTTAAAATTTGACTTTTTGTGAAGTCAAAAAAAAAAAAAAAACAAAACAAAAAAAAAAAAAAACATGTTTGGTTCCACCTCCCCTATATGTGCTCCAGCCATTGCATGTGTTTAGTCCCCACCCTCAGCAACCCTGATTTGATTTAATAAGGTATTGCTTAGCCTAACCAGGTTCTGCATAGCATTAGGCTTCCTCAAAGAGAAGTCTGTACATAGTTCAGCTAAACATAATTTTCTCAAGGTTGCCACACAGGCTGCAGCTGACACATTAATACACACACACACACACACACACACACACACACACACACACACACACACACACACACACACAAAATCCACTCCAAGTATATACATGTCTAAAGCAGCAAGGGAAACAGAAACACAAAGAGGTCATGAGGTAGTCTCGGTGTCCATCTTCATTCTTCACCCATTGCTGTCTGAATGATCTTGCCTCTTTTCAACTTCACAGCCTCTTCAAACTTAACAATGGCTTGTTGGCATGTCTTTTTCTAAAAACACACAAAAAAATGTTACTTAATTTCATTTCACAACTTGCTCCTAATTCATAGATAATATTACATGTAATGCTGCCAAAACTCCAACAAAACAAAGGAAATAAGCATACCCAACAATTACTTGCCAGTTTATTTTTTTTATGCTGACTAACAAATTTGAAAGTACTTTTATTTTTTGGCAAATGTGTCATTTTCCCTTTTCCTTTGATTTAAGGGGGCCATGAAAGTTAGCTAGATAAGGTAACAGAAGTTTTCTCAGTGAGGTACTTTGGGTCAGTTTGATCCTTCTTGATATAAGATCAGGATGCTTACGTGAAGCTTTCCAGTATGCAGATGATTCTGTACTACTTGACAGAAATAAGGCAGCAGTATAGATAAACACAGTTATACTACATAATCAAAATGACTTGCTAGTTAACATAAATGGTCATTTCACATTTGTTATAGAACTTAAATCACAGCTTTAAAATGTATGCAAATAATAAGCTTGAACTGTGCTGTCATTTGAATAAGTTAAAAATGTTTACTAAAGGTGAACCAAAGGATAAATGTTCTTAGTGAAAAACAGTTTTGGCTGTGGCATTTGTGCTGCTTCATTTTGTTTTGTTTTTTTTTCCTTTGAAAAGAAGTAAGATTTAAGGTGCACAGCATAAGCTACACTTTGGAGTTCTTGTACATGATTCATGAATTGTAGAATCTTTGTGTTTTATTAAAATGTAAACATTGTTCCATATAAACTCAATATATTTCAAGCATAATGTCCCCATTATCCACTCCATTAAAATCACCTCATATCACAGCCAAAGGGAAAAAAAGGTTCTACAATGGTTCTTTAGTAAAGGCAATACCTCCATTTAATGCTTAAATGGTTCTTTTCATGGCAAAATGGTTTATCAGGTTGATGATTGATGAATATGTTTAGGACCTCAGTCTTTAAGTCTTAACAAGTAGGTTTTTAGCCTAGTCAAGCCTCTGGTAATCAGTTTTTCCTGTTAGATAAAAAGAGCAGATCCGGGGGTTCATAGACAGAGTACTATGGTAAACTGGGAGCGTTGGTGCTGTCGTCCTGTTGCTCTCATGCTTTCACTCAAGTGTGCTGATATTGGAGCAGAGCAGAGCAGAGACCTCACGAAGCCCTCATGTCTCTTAACTTCTGGCTCTTCCTTTTAGTTAGGCTGTAATAGACAGACCTGCCAGAGTCTGCATCACTCGCAATATTGCACTGTAATCAGTCTCTCTTACTAGAATGAACTGCCTGTTGTCTTTCTCTGTCGAGCTGAATAACTACCTATCCTATGTGGTCTGATGCTGTTGCTTCATCTGCCTTGATTGGTTGCCCACTGCTCACCAGCCTTCTGGGCCAGTTTGACCACATTGGAGCTTCTGGCGGTACAACATTGTGCACACTTCACCTGCACTGACCCTTCTGATGATACTGCTGTTGCACAGACTCTAACTACTTAATCATAGCCATTGCTTCTCCTGTTGGGAGCTGTTCCTTGGCACCGTCACTATTGGCTTGCTCATGAAGGCTTGGACCCGAATTTTGCTTTGTGACAATGCCTGTTGTAAAAAGCTCTCTCTATATATCTATTTCTCTCTCATATACACACATACATACATGCCTTGATATATATGGTTCTATACAGCATCCTTGAAAGACACAAAAGTGAAACCTTGCCTCAGGACATGTTAGGACCTGCTCATGCCCAGCTAGTGTAGACAGTAAGTCTGGTGAAAGTACCTTCCCAGTTAAATCTAAAGAAATGTGAAGAACTTGACTCACACCCTTTGTAGATGGAGCAGGGGTGGGGTGGGGTGGGGTGGTGGATCGGGGGCTTGTTTGGCTCATACTTACAATCCCAAATTTCTGTCTCTCTTTCTCAAGTCTGAGAAATTCCTCCACAGTCAGATCTTCCACCGACTTCTTCATTGTGATGAAGTTGCAGGTGGGCGAATGCGCTTTGTGCTCCTTTCTATATTGAAGGAAAGCGTGTCAAACATGATTTAAATGTAGAATTGTGTTTACATGTTAAATATGAACTTTAATAGCTAGTGTAAATCTTATGGGCTGATCCTCAAGGTGACTACTGGATAGCTTCACAACAGCATTAAAACACTAACAACGTTTCATGATGCACCTTAAACTCCATGCACCTTAATATTTCCATTTTTCTGACATCTGGTAAACCGGAGCCGTCAAAGTAGAGCCACATTTGAAAAACAACTGCCATACAATCATTTGATTCGAATATTTCACACTGCACTACACTAATTCAAATTTAATCAAACATTCGATAGGACGCACTGATACTCAGAAAAGGGGCCAAACTCAGACAAGCGTATTGTGAAAGTTTTCTCGATAACGTTCCTGTTATATTGACCAGCTCTAATAGGCCGCAGCTCTCGTACAAAGACTCACTTGGGGTCGTCTTCAGGCTCCCAGCCCTCCAGCTCTTTCAGACAAAAGAAGCACTGCGCTACGTCGGGGCTGTTTCCAGACGGTGTGTGAATGAATCCAGCTTTAGCCATCTACAACAAGCATTTTAGTTAACCATTAGCAAAACACTCACCATGAACAGAGACACCGACAACAAAATCCCGTTTCTAAGCTCCATGTAACTATAAGGCTTACAGTCCTAGCTAGTCAGCTAGCGTTAAAGCTAGTTGTTTTGGTCGTATTACTTACGTTCTCAGGGGTACAACCGCAGCCCTCCTCAAACGGCCAGCCAACGAAAGTTAACAGCCTGTTTTCATAGAAATACATCTTTGTATAGCCGTCATTAGCTAGATCCATGTTGATGAAGTCTTTGGGGCTTGGTTTGGTGTTTTGTTGTTTTACTGAGCAAGTCACACTACCGCCTGTTGAAGTTTAAATTTCCCAGCGGCCATCTGATTGGTTAAGAGATTTAACACGCATGCGCTCATTCCGGAGAAAGAGCGCCATCTTGTGGAGCGGCTGCAGGTTGATTCATCAAATGATGCATGTAATGACATTTCTTTACTATTTATGATATTTTTGGCAGAGAAAAATCTGAAATGACACCATTTATGTCTCACTAAGTTATCAAACTGACAAGACAGTCTATTAGAGGCCTACACTGTGAAAGGACTCAAATGACAGCAAATAAAAATAAATGAAAAAGTTCACAAAAGAGAAAGACAACTGATTACGGACCTAATGGGCTCAGCCACAACAATATTCTTGCAAACAACTCTTTAAATGCTGTACAAATTCATACTGTTCCTGATAGCTGTAGTCTTTGATTGTCCACAATATGGAGATGCAAGAACAATTTGTTGTCAAACTCTCCTAACAAACCAAGAAGTAGTTAAATAATATATGGCTGAGAATATTTTAATGGAAAAGCCAATCTGAAGTTCACATCTTAATGACAACAGGTCTTACAAAATTACACTTGTAGAAATCAATTTTCAAGCTACATTATGCTGCCTGCTTGCCTTGTTGTCTTGAACACTAGTGAAAGTCACTCTAATATCTCAGACAGATGATTTTTTATTGCTTTCAAAACCTATTTAGAAGGAAAACAAAGACAAATTGCATAAATCTGGAAAAAAAAAGAGAAACAGTTTGTTGCTGAATGATAGGAGCGAAAATGGTTTCTATGGTAGTTTCTTCAGTAGCTATATGTGTATGATGAGGCTTCATTTTGTGGAGAAATAATGACAACCCCTAATGAAAACGTTCTTTCTCCAAGTCCCACACATCATCATTTCTTCTACTCAAGATATTACACATGCAGCACTGTGTAACTTCAGCACATGAAATAACACTTGTCTTTTGTGCACATTAGTATTAGAAAGAGTCAAAAGGGAAAAGGCAAAAGAAGCAATATAGGGAAAACAGACGTAACTTTGTTTAAAGTGTTGGTTAAGGCCCACTGACAGAATACTGTAGTGGCTCTGGATTTTGTAAGGTTGTGTCATGTAAAAGACTAACACTTTTGAGCAGTGGCTGTTAGGTAGTGCTAAACATTAACAACACAAAAGGGTAAACTGTACATAAATGAATGTAAAATGAATGTGTTAGTGTATTGCGAAACCTACCCTGATGAACTTGATACATTTTACATTTAAGACTTATTATGAAAGGAGAGATGTGTGTATGCAAGTGTATGCAGCTTTGCTCTAAGTTTACTATTGAAATAGGCATAAAGTCCAAAATTTGTGACCCTTAGCCTATGGTAACTCAGAATATCAATACAAAAACATTATGTTGACTGAGAAGGGAAACATCTATATTTTATCCACATATTTTGTGCTTGATTTCCCAACATCCATCTTCAAACATACCGCATCCCCTTCTTCTCCCACAGTAAGTCCAAAAGTTTCAGGTGGCAGGAGAATGAAAGGTTCCAAAATGACCACTAGGTGTCAATATTCCCAGAGAGATGTGCTATCTGCATTCGCTCCATCGCATTTCAGTGTGCCCCCTTGGTCTCCACGCAGATACTTGCCATTCTTGCCCCTTATTCCAATTCGGCCGTGTTCTAAGAACTCAAAGCAGAAGTCTTCAGGTGTGTCTCCATCTGAGCACACCATGCCATTGCTGGACACATACCAGGATTTTCCTCCTGCACCTGCAGGACAAGCATATCTTTCAAACCTGGACATTTGGCATTCATTTGCAAGTTTTCTAAATTTTTGCATAATCCAGTCATTTACATATAAACAAAGTCACTGACTGATGTGAAATGGGGAATTGTAGAAAACGTTATGAGTCAGATTTCTTTACAATGGCGGTGATAAGGTCTCCATGTCATGTCCATATGACACAAACATAGTCACTTCATTTACTATTCAAGATGGCATGTGAACCTATACATACCTTCAAAGTATTCTGCATGTACCTCTGTGTCATGAATTGACTTTGAAAATTACACTTTAGGCTAAAATGTTATCTGGAATGGCACTTTTTACATCAAACCACTCCGACTGACTTTGTTTCTTAATTGTTTAATTCCGCAAATATTTTGAAAAACAAGAAGAATTGCCCTTAAATGTTATCCAAAATAAATGCTCTCTTATAACTTTACTGACTAGCAAAATTGGCAAACAGAGGCAATTACCTTGAGATAAAGATTTCACACTGTTAGTGCTAATTTAGTAAACTACACAAAGATATACATTTAACCACGAACCACCATTGGTACCACAAAACAGGGAAAACAGACAATACTATTGCCATAAATAAACTTTCAAAATTCACCTTTAATATGATATGCCCCATCACTGAACTGTAACGTAAAGATGTCATAAACTGAGCGGTTGGCGTCCAGTGTGTTGGAGTTCTTGTGATGGCACACATAGCCATTCTCCCCTCGTAAGATTAGGATAGGCCTGTTGATTAACTTCAGAATCAGTTGCTCATCCTCCCCTGTAAAATTCAAAGTTATATTCATCAGACTAACAGAGCAAACAGATCTTCTACATGTTCATTCCTGAAAACCCCAGCACTCACCTATTGAGTCGCTGACTGCAGCCAGCTGTCCATTCTTCTTGGTGCAAACATATTTTCCATTGCTGGCTCGTAGCGCCACCCTTCGTCCAAGCCACACAATGTCAAACATGGTGTTGGCACCTCTGCACGCAAAGAGGAGACAGATGCACTCTTTATCTTATGACACTTATGAGACGATCAATAATGTATTAAAACATCAGGGTGTTTAAGTGGAAAACATAATAATAGGACAACTATATGCTCCAACTGGCCCTCACAACTATCCTCCAGTAGTATGACATGAATAGTATTTATTGTGAAACAGGAGTTACAGGCACTCATAGTAACAACAAGAGTCTTTAAAAGTTGCATCATACTTACACTTCTGTGGCTGTAGACTGGATGCCTCCATGAGCTACAAGCGTCCAGTAGTTACCTTCATTTGTCCTGAACTTACACTTTTTGCTGTCTTTGTCAATCTCCATTTGAAATGTCTCCATGTCTGTTTCATCATCCTGATTCGCAGAGATGCTCACTCCTGTGGGGAGACAAATAGAAAACACGTAGAAACACTTTACATATAGGTTGTCTTTCTTTTACACAGACAAATTCTCACACAGCAGCTTAAGCAAATGTAGCTTTGAAAAATGGTCCTACCTGTGACATGTAAATAGAATTTTAAATACAATAACATCGACATATGAATGATTTTTAAATACAAACCTAATTTAATTTTTTTCATCCCTCTCGACCTATTCTGCAGTCTTTAATTCTAAAGAAGTTGATCTTATTAACCAGCTGTAAATGAGCTTCAGCATTAAACCGAATCAGTATCTTCTGAACTGCATTATTAATATGATCATTATCCAAGTTCCTAAAAACACATTAAAATACACAGAATAGTTTTGATAGCAACAGAAATCTAAATGAATAAAATGATGTTTACATAAAACCCACAACACAGAGCCACATGCCACATCATCAGAGCAAAACAGGTTTGCTAGATCACCTCAACCATATTTAATTATCTGTGATCTATAGTGATTTGGAAGAAAAAAAAAAACATCACTGAATCTCTAAGCGGTTCTTAGTTTGGATGTCTAGTTCTAGGAAAAGCCTCCAATTGATATGGAACCTTTACATTATGTTTAGGTTATTTAAGCTTAAAGTTATTCAAAATCACCCATCTCATTTAGAAATAATGGATGGTTGTTGTTCAATGGATGGTCACTGGATGTTGATAGTCAAGATATTTCAGTGTCACCCTGATGAAACCTTCATACATGGCATTTGTGTTGATGTGGCATCCTGCTGTTTCTAGCTTTGGATGATTCTCAGGAACATAAAACATGTAAAAATACATATGCTCATATACACAGCTCACTGTTTATCCCATTCAGAGTCTCATTTACAGCGATAGAATGTTAATAGTATTATGTTGGAACTGAATTTTTTTATGCTAACACCAGTTAATAAAACAAAAAATATTAGGACTTAATTTGTCCACATTAGTTTAGACATGGCGGCACGGTGGCATGGTGGTTAGCGCTGTCACCTCACAGCAAGGAGGGTCTGGGTTTGATTCCCCGGTCGGGCGACCAGGGTCCTCTCTGTGTGGAGTTTGCATGTTCTAGGTGCAAACCCTAGGTGTGAGTGACTGTCTGTGTCTGTCTGTCTGCCCTGTGATGGACTGGCGACCTGTCCAGGGTGCATCCTGCCTTCCGCCCGAAGACTGCTGGGATAGGCTCCAGCACCCCCCTGACGGAGAAGCAGCTTAGAAAATGGATGGATGGATGGATAGTTTAGGCATATGGGGAATATGTGCATAAATAGAAAGAAAAAGAAAGGAGCATACTGAACTTCAATGTGAAGAAGGTGATGTATCTATAACATGTGTCATTATGCAGGAGTATGAAGGCCATAACCACTACCGTTAAACAACATTTTGTTTAAAACTATTTTAGAAGACTTCTAAGGTGCCTTGTTCTAACGGTGGGAGGTAAAAATAACAAGCTCATCACCATAGCTCAAACAACGTGAATCTTTTTGAAGTGGAAGTCATAATGCAGTTTTGTTTTATACGGTAGCATAATGTGGAAATACAGTATTATAGAGGGTTTTTGAGCTCGCTGATCATTTTGCTTGATAGGTGAGGATGGTGGGAGGGTAGGTGAACTATGACATTATTATGACAATATTATTTCCCCTGCCTACTGGTACACGGTGATATAATCAAAACTTAGATCCTTTAGAGACAGACAAAAGCCATTACACTTAAATATTGCAGGACAGCAATAATGTTCCCTTTTAATGACCTAATAGGATGAATGTTTTAAGGCTATTCCAATATTTTTTTTAGATTTCTCTCAAAAAAATCTAAATTTATTCAAGTCAGTCATTCAGAGTGGTTTGATCTAAAATGCTGTATTACTAAGAAATTAAAAAAAATTATAAAGTGTCTGGGGTATTAACCAGTTATACTCATAGCCATTTTATGTAATAGCTTTGTGTAAGGTAAACATTACACTATTCAGATGTTTTATTATTATTATTATTATTATTATTATTATTATTATTATTATTAAGTGACCCTTATTAGTCCCACTACAGGGAAATTTCACCTCCATGAAACATGGAGCATTTAACCCATCCATGAAGTGAAACACCACATACACTATAGTGAGCACACACACACTAGTGGGCAGTGAGCACACTTGCCCGGAGTGGTGGGCAGCCCAATCCGCAGCGCCTGGGGAGCAGTTGGGGGTTAGGTATCTTGCTCAAGGACACCTCAGTCATGTGCTGTCGGCTCTGGGGATCGAACCAGCGACCTTCCAGTCACAAGGCCGGTTCCCTAACCTCCAGCCCATGACTGCCCCATGTATTGTTCCTATCACCACTGTGAACAATTCTGATTCAGTAAATCTCTCTAGAATGGACAACAAACCACTTTATAACTTTTTTATGTCTTAACAACTGAATAAAAAAACTGAAATATCAGTGAAATTCCTATTACATATGACTAAGAAAACGAACTAACAAGGCATACAAGGTCTTATTATTATTATTAAGTAGCAGTAGTAGTGGCATAATACTCTGGGTATGTTGTATATGTTGTACGTTATATTGCATATCTGAGCAGGTAGCTCATGAAAATAGATGAATTTGTATCGTCTACCCCAACGGTGTATCACATTTAAATACACACCTTTAGCTTCTCAAATGGACCTAAAAGCTAAACAAACCCCAAGGCCTTGTTTCCATGATGCTTCTGTCCTTTAATTCTGTGGTAAAACAAATGGCATCATTCAAAATGCCCCAGACAGATTGGAGTTGCTCAGGCCTAAAGTGGATGCATCCAGAAATATCCCTTGATTATTTTCTTAATCCTTTAACAGCCCAGATCCTGAACCTTACCCCCTACCTCCTCCACTCACTCATCCTTCCTCCTCTCCTGCCCCTCCCCTCCTCTCTCTTTGCACTCCTAATGCTCTGTCTGTGGAGAAATGCAAAGCCGCACTGTGGGGCTCAATAAGCAGCTTTGAGTGGCGTATGTACAATCCTTCAGCTCTGCCACCATAGTCCCTGATCAGAGAAGAAAAGAAAAGGCTGAAGGGATGCCTGTGTTTTCGATGGGACACAGCAGGGTGCTGGAGACGTGCTGAGAGAGAAACCAGAACTATCAGCACAACCTGCAAGCGTCCATTTAATGGTTTTCACAATTCACAATTTTACGCTTGTGCTTCATGTATGTATGCATATGGGTTTCTGTGCATTTGTCATCTAGCAGTACATCTTATCAGTTATTCGCATATCTTGCTGGATGTTATCGTCAATATATTTTGCCCTTTTTAACAGCACAAGAAGCACCTGGACTGTTTAGTTACCACTTAAGTACATACACACAAAGGTTAGCAATTATACCAGAGTATAAAAAGTTTATATCAGAGTATAAAAAGCTTTTTCTTTTACTTTTTGATCAGCTATTATTTCACTGCAACCCTTCATCTCTGTATCCCGTTACACTTCATTTTCCAATTTCATGT
The DNA here is from genome assembly GCF_015220715.1 of Pygocentrus nattereri. Taxonomy (NCBI): domain Eukaryota; kingdom Metazoa; phylum Chordata; class Actinopteri; order Characiformes; family Serrasalmidae; genus Pygocentrus; species Pygocentrus nattereri. Next base: position 22,809,607 of record NC_051223.1, read on the forward strand.
CTGATTCTGCTTTACTTTTACACATCAGATAGAAACACAGAGCCCAGCTGTGACTGGACTCTCCTCTTATCTAGTCGTTTGATCAGTTCTCCTCCACAACGTGATGACCACTGAGCTCAATCCTGCACGCTTCAGCATGACCTCAGGCCCATCACAGAATACTCCCTCTCAATTTACTAACCCATTTCTGGAGAATGTAACAGTACCCAGAGATACAGAGACAAGCAAGAAGGCCCTCTGCAAACTGGGGCAAGTAGATCAGTGTATGTTGGCCTTGTCAGACACCTACACCATTAAACCAAGCAATGCAAATAGGGACCACACTCATGGGACTTTATTTACTTAGACATTCTGAGCAGAGCTATAACAGACATCGAGTTCCTGATGTTCATCCACTTGCAACCACCCAGGCCACTGCTAGAGCATCTTATCAAGACATTTTCTCAGAGATTAATTATAAATTATAATGTAATGCCAGAAGCTACTGTCCCTTGTGGTTTACCAACTGTCATTAACCAACAATCATTTATCAAACTAGCTTTCTTTTTAATAGATTTGTCTCAGTATTTCTCATGCTTTTTTTAAAAAGGAGAAAACAGAAGTGCAAAGACCGCATGTGTACACAGACTGCATGTCTCATCGTTCAGGCTCTTCTTTGTTTCGCTTTCCAGGCAGATCAACATGCCCCAGCAACACTGGAAGTTGCTGAAGGACGTGGTAACAGATCTGCCTACAAGAGCCCATGCCATCTTTCCTACTTTAGAGGATAAGCTCTCATTTTGGACTGGCTCCCCATCACCTTAACCACTGCAACCCCCACTTCTTCTGTACCTTCTGCAGCCTAACCTGACTCCCAACCTGTCCCGGCCAATCCAATACATATTAACAAGTCCCCAATCTGAGCAAAGTCATCCGAATGATCAGAGAAATAGTTTTGAAAAATTGCCATCCAATGTCACTTCTCATTATTGATTACAAGATCATCTGAGCTTGTGTTGCATCCTGGAGTGAGACGCCCAGGGCTTAATGAACCCCAGACCTGCAGAGCTGATTGGAGGACTTGTCGGAAGTCATCTTGGCCTCCCTTCATCATGCAGCTACTCTCTAGGAGAAATGAACTGCTGCATCCATTAGCAGAATTACTTTAGCTTAATTGCTTTTTGTATGGGATGAATATGCAGTAGATGGTGAGAGATGCTTCATTCTCATTAGCTACAACTACTCCATCTGCTGTGCACCATTCTCCTTCTATTTCTCTCCCACTACCAAAACATCTAAATTTGGTGATCACTGACTCATTTTTCATGAGACTGAATTCAAATTCATTGTCAGTAGTTCAAGGACAGAAATACACAATTAAATTTTTGGGAACTTGTTACTCAGAATTATTGCAAAAGAGCAAAATATTTAACTGCCTTTAATCAAGTAGGCACTGCATTTTTGATGCATTAATTTTTGAGATGTATATTTTTTAATCATAAACCAATTCTGTAAACATTAAGGATTATAACACTACTCTTAGTTAAGGATTCTCTTACGCAGGCCTATAAGCAGAGCACTGTGACCAATAAGTCCTATTCTCAGCCCTCACAATTGATTCCTGGCTTATGCCCCTGACCCATATCCTCACATAACATTTTTAAAACAAAGCGGTCAAATGTATTGTGCTCGGTTGGGTGAGTTTTAAGGCAGGGAGCACATATGTAATTTGACTATTATAACAGCAATTTGGACAGCTCGGGGGTAAACTATAGACACAACACTGGCATGTCTATGGGACTGAGTAAACATTTTTGATTTATGATCATACAAAGAAGGCATTAAACCCGGCGCACTATCCAGCTTTACCATCCTATCAGTGTATTATGTCTTTGCTCACTGCATTAGCACTTGATCCTTCTCTCCAAAGCTTCTCTTGCTCCATCTAATGTGGTACACTTTAACACTGTCCATTGTCTTTCTTCCCTTATTGGGTCTTTGCATGTTGGCCCAGAAGACCAGCCCTCCCTGCGGATTCTCTGATTTGCGTCCCTATTGTGGCCCATCTCATTCCATGGTCCCCAGATAAAGAAAAACAGCGGAAGGCTTGTGTTTCTGAAAGCAGACTCCACCATCATTGAAATGACCCTGTCCACTCAATTATTTATCGCACCTTACCACTCGTGTGTGTCTAAGTCTGTATCTGTGTATGTGAGCGTGTGTGTGCACATGCATGCTTCTGCATGTATCAGTGTGTGTCCATGAGCATCCTCTTCCTGCTTCTTATCTCAGGACTTAAAAAGGAGGCGGGGACATTGCTGTGTGAGAATGTATAAGTGTGTGCACGAAGTGGATTGGCGAGAATGGGATCCGTTACAGACCCAGCTTCTCTTCTCTTCAGTGCATATTCAAAGCCAATCAGTTTCTCCAGTAATTTATCTACTGCAGGTGGCTCAAAGTGCTTACAAGGAAGACTCTGCTGGAGACAGTGGAAACCATTGCAGCATGCAAGGTTTACATTACACTATCGCTGCAACAAGCAACTCAACTTGGATGCCTGGTCAAGATGGGGGGGAAGAAAAAAAAAAAAAAAAAAACGCAGCACGTTTGATATCAGTTTACTTAGCCAGCGAATATAAAACAGCAGCATCTGGCCAAATAATAAAGCACTGCGCAGCTGAAGAGACAGTTGCAGTATATTATATTGCTAAGGTCAAGTTCATGAGCAGAGCCTTTTGTTCACCAGCTTTCTAATATCATTACAGTACATGAAACTGCAACATTTGCTGTGTATTACTGTGGCAATGTATTCCTCAGGTCTTAGCTGGCAATGAACTGCTAGTAAATAATTTTGACAGTTTGGCTTTTTTGTTCAATTGATGCAACTATTAAAAGTACAAGCTTAAAATAGGTTGACTGGCTTGCTTCCTAACTGTTGATACTTAGTAGCTCCCACCAGAAGTTAAGATATTCATTGTTTTCCAAAGACCCCTCAAATACAAGTGTTTTCTGCTTTATCTTACACATCTTACAGGTATTTGTTTCAGCCAAACAATGAGGATGTTCCTAATTCACATTATGTAATAACTCTGACAGGCCTGGTATCTCTCCTAAAAACGACAGAACTAAACACAAATCACAAGGCATATTACAAGAGAACACCAACAATTAACATTCTAAACAGGAAATTAAAGGAACAATCTTAGATAGGCAGAAATGATAGGGACAAAGTGACAACAACTATATGTTTTGGGTATTTCAGTGAACACTGTAAATAGAGTCTATTCAGTTCTAAAGGTCAAAAAACGATTGCCACTTTCTTTCTGGATAGAATGCTCTCTAGGGACAATACCAGGACTGTATGCCAATGGTAACTTTGTATCAAAGTGACTGCAATGTTTTATAATCTTGCTCCAAATAATAAACTATTCAGAGAAAAAAAAAGTTCTTTCCATCTTTCCACTATACACATAAAACCAAAAGAACTTCAACCATAACCGATACATTTCACCACGTGTTCAAGACATATAGACGGTCCAAAAACCTGACAAAGGCAGAGATGCAGTTGACAAAGAAGTTGCGTGTGACTGTAGTATTTTCAGTTCCCAAAATAGCTCAAATATTACTCCTTGTAACATGCAGTGAAGGGTTCACACCTGAGATATACACAATATGTCCAAATGTATCCATACACCCCTTCTAATCAGCTACTTTCAATTGTATGAACACTTGTGACAGCAGTGGATACATTATCTGCACAGAAAACACTGATAATGGCACACTCTGGAGCAGCTACAGATAAACTTACAGTCACCATGTCTAATGCCAATCAGCTAAAGGGGTATAAAGTCCCCCAGCATTGGGCTGTGGAGCAGTGGAATTGTGTTCTCTGGAGGGATGAACCTGCATTACTGTTCACCTCTGGGGTAGCTGGATGATGGACCCTGACAGTTAGCAAAATCTATTTACCTAAATCAGTACCAATCATAAAAATGACCAACTCTGAATTTCTTTGGGACTAATTGTAAGCAAAATGTAACATAATTGTTGACATTTTTCTTGGTTTAGTGACCAGTGATCCTCATACCTCACAGATCTGTTGATACTAGACATTAGAAACAGCTAGAGGTTTGTTGTGGTGCAAAAAAAAGAAAAGTATAACACACAAACACTTGTGTTAGAGACAGAAATGAACTAGCATCTGGGTCATTCACAGTTGCTGAAGGTTAAGATTGAAAATGGTTTCAAAAGCCTGGTTCCTCCCAAGGTTTCTTCCTCAGTTCTGAGGGAGTTTTTCGGCTTGCCCACTGGGGTTTTGTTTTACATTCTTGTTAAAACTATGTCTTTTCTGGAATTCTGTGAAGCTGCTTTGTGACAACATCCATTGTAAAAAGCACTATACAAATAAATTTGATTTGAAATTGAGAAGTCAGATTTACAAAACAAACAAAAACTCTCACACTTCTGCAGTTGCAAAACTTGACAGAGAAAGTGAAAACCTGTCTGGGATCTCTCCCTGAACCAAAATTATATCAGGGTTACAAAGAGCATATAGTTCGGCAACCTTCTTTGCAGCACACAGCAGTTCTCTAGTCTCGGTTACCCAATATGCATCAGTTGATTGTGACAGAAGCAGCAGTAATGAGGTCTGTTACACAACTCTACTATAAGAGGACAAAGAGAGTGAAGGATATGGAGAGAGCTGGAGAGCTTTGTCATGACATCACATATTTCAAAGTCTTGTAGGTCTAGGCCTATTTGAGAAAATCACAGACAGCCCTGCAGAGCAATCAAGGATATTCTGTTTGACCACTTCATCTGGTCTTCATAAAACTTGCTTGAAACCCCTGGAAACAAATGACTGACTTGAGCCAAATCACCTGCTCTCATACTACCTCTAGACTGTCTCTAATCTTAGATTTATGTAGGGGAGAGTAGGAAGCAGCCAACTTTACTTACCTTGTCGGATTGAGACAAATCTGTTATTGGCGGACTGAAATACCACCTGTGGATGGCTTTCCTCCAGATCAAACAACTCATCCTTGCCTGGTTTGGAGCACCGTCCTGAACGTAGGGTGCCTGTTGGCCCCATGGGGCTCAAATACTTCCCCTCACAGTCCTTGAAGGCTAATTTGCCAGATTTCAGTTCCAGGGTATATCCTGTTCCACGACCATTTTCAAATGACAGTTTCCCATCATTGCTTAAGAAACGGCTGTCACTGGTCTTTAGGCAGTATTTGCCATCCACGTAAACCAGAGTTAGAAGAGCGTCAACACCCCATGGAATGTTGCTGTCCACAGCTATTTCACCCTCAAGTGCAGACAGGTGGGCATAACGCTTGCGGGCTACGCTTAGCAAGTTTGCTTGTGGGTGAAGGGCCAGGTGCACAGCCCATAGCTCTGCCTCACCAATGGTCTGAGCAAAGCAGGACAGGTAGTCCTCTGACCCTCCAAAGAACCGCAGGTGCGGCTCAGACTGCAAGGCCCAGCGGCCATCTGACTGAGCTACAATTAAGAACCTGCAGTCGCTTTCTCGTGTCTCAGCCTCACAGCTCACCTTGCCATCTTTGTCAGAGGCAAGGTAGCGGCCCAGGTGGCTGCGCAGGTACACTACCTGGCCATCTTTTTCATCTTGCTCAAGTGTCCAGATCTGCTTCTTCTTGAGACTTGGAGCTGAAGCGTTCACTTTGAATCCAAATGCTTCTGCCGTCAGGTAGCGGTTCTCATAGTTAATCAGCCCAAACTGGAGCTTCAGGGCTCTATTGCCATTTGTGGGCATTGTCGTGTTTCACTCAGGTGAATGTAGAAGATGACTGCAAGAGCAGAGCTGAAGAAGACTCTCAGAACTGTTATCTAGCCTTACTGTTTAATTTGCCTCCACAAAAGGTGACTCCCAAAGGATGTCCACTGAAGCCTCCTTATTTATCTGTTGTCTGTTTTAAACAATCTTCCTTCTGATGAATATCTCTCCTTAGTTTGGTCCTTGGTTATTTTAGTGTTCTTTTGTTGTTTTCCCCAGGTCCTTGGCCTCTCCTCCAAGTAAAAAAAAGGACCGCACTTGTCTTGTTCCCCAGGGAGCTTGCTGAGGCTCTGGGTTTTTCTTCTGTTTCCTAATCAGCTCAGATTAAAATCAGCAGGACTCAACACCTCAATCCAGTGAGCTGCTGACGTCACCTTGATCCCACCGGTTCCTTCTTCTCTCTGCCTTTCTTGCTCCCTTCCTCCCTCTCCTCCTCTCTCTAGCTCCTACTATTTCTCAGTTCACCTCACCAACCTTATCCTAGGTCTCTGTCTGCCTTTCCAGTGGCCACCTGTGGGATTACCAAAAAAACGATCTCCTAAAGTGATGGTGTTCAAGGCCAAACAGCACAGCGTGACTCCTCTCTTGCTGCCACTCTTGTCTCTTCTTTCCTGTCTGTTTGATTAATTTGTGTTCTTCTTTTTCCTCTCCTCAGTCCTTTTCCTTCATTCATATCTATGTTTTCCACCCGATTGGTCTCCAGTTTGGTTGGCGTGTCCTTTAAACAGAGACATCTTCAGATGGAAACAGGTGCCCTCCAATATCTCAACAGGCACGTAGACCCTTAGCAAGACTTCAACATTTTTTGGTCCCACATGGATGACCAGACAATTTAGGCCATTACTAACACAAATATTATCCAACACAGTTACCACAGCCTCACAATGTAATAAAACTTAACATGTACCATGCGACACTTTGTTCCTTTCTTCCGCTTCTCGGCTATTTGTATTACATTTTGTCTATTTTCTCTTCCTTGCTAGTCTTATTCCAAGGTCCCCTTTGAGGCCCTGTAATCCACCCTTTCTGTGGTCCCCGCGTCTTTATCTGCTGCCCCCAGTCTACAGCTCTTTTCTGATGCCGATGGGACACAAAGCTGGGTAACCAGAGCCCTCCCCCAGCGACAGTGGCCTGACTAAGGGATCAGTTTTCCAGCACACACTTGGTATAGAGTTACATAGCTTCTCTGATTCCAAGCTCTGTGGTTCATCTTGGTAGGGGGCTGTACATATATGTGTGCTTTGTGTGTGTACAGAAAGGCCAATCCAAAGAGAACAGATATATTAGTCAATTATAGGATTTTTTTTTTAATTTAGATAATTAAATATGGGCTTCTATTTATACATGTGTTTACCAAAAAAATTAAAAATAAATATGATAGTGTCTAAATTGCATTTTATAACATTCATAGTCCTATGTGGATATGATGCAGTGTGTTCTGTCCATCTATTTCAAATCCCAAACATGTTTGTTAGGAAAACAGTCTCTCAGAGGCCCCCTAATCTTCCTTTCAATTATCCCACTACATTATTAGCCCAATCTAATCCACTTACAGCCCCCAGCTCCCACCTCTCTCTTCTAGTATATCTTGAAAACAGGACCTTCCATCTGTCAGTGATTGACCACAAGTGTATGAATAAGCCTCAATAACACACACATACATATACAGGCTTCCCAAACACATAAACCAGATTTAATAACCAGTGGCCTCTGTATGGACAGATTTAAACACTGACTTATGATGAAATATCCATAATCAAGAATGAAAATAAATAAATAACTAAAGATAATAAGCACAGCAATTACAATAGCAACACATTTTATGACCAAGTACGTGAAAATCACTCCCTTAACCCCAGAACACCCAAACTGTTGAAGCTACCATGCTAATTTCATGCTGTTCACACATGGTCTGTATGGCTAACCCTCTTCTCTTTGTAACTGGTAGAAAGAGTAATCCAGGGACAGCCTGACTGACACCTTTGGCTTTGTTGTTTGACAGAAAGAGGCTACTGTGACCTGTGAGTCAGATTAATTGTACAGTCTGTACACATAGCCAGGTACAACCTCAGAAGACTGGAAGAGCTCCTATGAAGTACTTTTTAAACCTAAACACACTAACATCGTAAAAGAGACACTATTTCTGAACTTTGTGTTGTGGTTCATGGTTCTTCTTGTAGATTTGGGGTAGGGAATTTATAAGATAAAATATCATGCTAGGGTGTGACCTGAACTTTGCACTATGCACTTTGGTGTGATTTGGATGAATAGCACTGCCAAATGTTCTGTACTTGTGTTAAGCCTATAGACTTAGTATGCCAAATATGTAGACAGTTTGGCAAGCATGAACATGAAGTACTAACCAAATCCACTAGAGGACAGTAGAGTTATAGGAGTACAAGCTATTTCTGGGGAAATCATTCTTTATTTGTTCACATTTTGTCACTTTGTCACTGAATTAAATATTCATCTCTGTTGGTTTTAAAAGCTACTTCAGACAGCCAGCAAGGAAAATGGAGCAAGAAGTCAATATGAGAAGCAGAGTGTTTATATGCAGAGTGTTTAGAACATCCAAAACATCAGCATATGAATCCAACCTCATAAACTTGAGAAATTATGTTCTTCTGTCATACAAATTTTCCTGAGATATTTTACACGGGTTTTAATGGTATTCTGAGATATTATGCTACAAGGGCACCCTGCTGAGCTGAACTAAAGCCTGATTTACATTAGGAAGGAAGCTCCGCTGCAGTGATAGGAACCACTCAAACTAAATGAGAATGAAGTTACCTCACTTTAGACTGTTTACAGGTCACAGCCCACACATATTTACTGTCAAATACAGACAGAACGTACAGAAACTTGCTTGCCTTGAGATGCTGCTGCTATGCCATGGAGTGGCACTTCTCTCATCTCTAAGTCTTATCATTTTTTCAATACAACTAAATTATAACCACCAGTGTTTTATTTGTTGATGGTCAGCACTAAGTGCATTGCCATGGCCCATTACCTAAGCCTGACCCAGTGTGGTGCTGGGTGGTCATACGTTGTGGTGTGTACGTGTGTGTGTGTGGTGAGGCTGCAACAGCAGTGGCTCTTGATAGGCGAGCAGATGTTTTTGGGAGGCCAGCCCTGCCAGGTTCGCTCTGAAATGGTGCTTTAGAGCCCATTACCCTGCTCCTCTGATGACACTCAAATAGCTATCATTACCACGCAGCCCGGGGAGGGAGCAAGACAGAGAGAGAGAGAGAGAGAGAGAGAGAGAGAGAGAGAGAGAGAGAGAGAGAGAGAGAGAGAGAGGTGGAGGAGTAGATGGAATAAAGACAGAAAAAAGCTAGAGTTTAAAAATGAACATTTCTGAGTTAACAGCCTCCAGCCTTTTCTACCCTATTAACTGCAATGCTGCTCTTCCTCTGCACTGTTGGGAGCAACCCACTATCGCCAGTACTACCAACTCATGTAGACCTCTCTCGCTCTATCTCTCTCTCCATCATTCTGTCTCTTCATCATCTCTTTCATTTTTCTCTCTTGCATCCTCCTCCACCTATGATCTTTTCTCTCCACCCTCTACCAATCTCTTTCTCTCTTTTCCCTTCCTCCCACTTGCCCTTTTCTCACCCCATCCTCAATTTTTCTCACCCTCCTCCCCTTGACCCTCTCTCCATTGATCTCTGTCTTTAGAAACCAAAGATTCATTTTCATCGCTCTATATGCTCTCTATCTTTCTTCCTCTCTGTACCAAAGACTCTGAAGCTCCTCTCTCCTTCCATCAATTCTGCACCCTCATCCTCTGTCGTTACCCATTTGTATACCCCTCCTCCCACCATCCCCTAACGCCCTACCCCCTCTCTCTATATAGGAAGGTAGAATGTTTCAATTAAGATGTGGCAATGCTGAAAAGGCAGATGGCTGACCGGTGCACTGACTCCAACCTACCACACCAGCCTTGTCACTGTTTCTAGACTTGTGGGAGCAACGTAAATGAGCATGTGTTGTTAGGTATCAGCTTATTGACTGAAATTACGCTTTCTTTCCTTCTTTGAGTACACTGACCACAGAGAGTATTCTTGTGGTGAGACTTCAGAGAGGGGTATGCTAACTCCCATGAGATAATACACAACAGCAGCATGACCAGCCTTGGCCACAGGAATGCTAGCTAATGGCTGAAAATCAGTCACTCATGGCTCAAATAAACAAACTGATCACTCGTGCAAACTCTGTTCACTCACCCATTCATGAAGACTAAAAACTGCTCATGTGGCCGCAGTGAGACGAGATGAAAACAGGAAAGGAGCCAGAGGTAGCAGCAGGCTACAGGCTAGTGTTTTTGGCTGCTGCTGTAACTCGCTCTATAAGGGGCTGGAAACTGCAGCGGTAGCCATGCGGCTCTGCGTGACCTCCTCGTCCACAATGGCAGCGGTAAATTGTTCCTCTACTACATAATTCATAGAGGGTAAACGGCAGGAGCACTCGCCATCACTTAGCAATCTTCATCTGACCTGAGGGTGGCAGTATTGCTTTTCGAGTTGGTCTGCTAAAGTAGCCTGCATCAAGGGCCTTAAAAAGAAAAAAAGGGAAAGATTAATGCTCGGTTTGTCAGTCTTGGTGCCTCTGTGACTATGAAGATGATAATACTCTTAACTATTTTTAACCAGCATTTTATTGCCCCCGCAAATGGGACCTTCCACAGAACTGTAAGAGAAAGAACAAGATTAGAAGTGTGTGTGCTGCCTTAAATCAATGCAGCAATTAGCCATCTTTCTTTTAAACGTTTTTACTATTGATGGGTATTTTCCCCATCTGCCGAATTAGTGCCGTTATTCTGATGCAATTTGGCTTTTTGTATTAGTCCTACTAGCATGAGTACAAAACACGACAGAACTGTTTTCCACACAACACAGAATCTTAATGAATAAACCTGTGGGACTTTTGTTTTATCTTTACATAGCCACTAAACACAGCTATGTAGTCTGAACAACTTGCTGTTGACGAAGTAAACACAGCTAAACAGATTGGAAGTTTATAAAGAGGGTCGATAATATAGTAAATGTTTGCATTTTACATTTCCAGCAACTTCATTTTCATGTACAGATTAAATTTCTCCTACGAATTACTGTAATACAAAACTGAAGACGCGCGTTTCAGGAACCACTCAAATGTGAGTGAGGAAAGAGTTAAAAATGTCGAGCCCATTGCGATGAATAGGGAACTGTATGAAACTGCCAGCCAATCCGTGTCGAGATTAACACTTCGCTCCTCCCTGATTGGTCAGACTGGACTCGATGCGCGTCCGTTCACGTATACATAGTTCTCGTCCCACGTGGGGTGTGGGGTCGGTGCTTAATCGCTATAGGCTGCACAAACATCAATAAACCCCGCCCCTCGACACGGGATTGGCTAGACGGCTCGGTCAGGTCTCCGCCCATTGCCTTGTTCTCTGTCAGCGGAAATAGCCGTGCGCCTCCGGCTCGTCGCCTCGCATCTACGAGACGGCGCGGGAAAGCAACACGGTTCTGACATTTTGTGGCGCACCTCTTAACAACCTTAATATGATTTCCTTTAAAAACATGATTATTTGATATGATATTTAACTCTGTATTTTCTCCGCCTCTGCCTCCGTCTTGCAGCAGCATCATGCGTGTATGGTATTTCATTTTGTTCCCATTCTGCTGCAAGAAATCACCTCTCTCTCTCTCTCTCTCTCTCTCTCTCTCTCTCTCTCTCTCTCTCTCTCTCTCTCTGTCTCTCTGTCTCTCTCTGTCTCTCTCTCACTCAGTTATATTGTATCAACGCATACCGATATTTGACATTACTGCAAATTTGAACGGACATTCGAATGCGCGCGTTTGCTGATCTGGCGCGCTCCCTTGTCGTCGCGCATTGATAATTACGCGCGTCTTGATAAGATGCAACATCCTGAGCGAATCAGACAACATCAGACAATCTTTCAGCCCGTGCAGCGCGCATCATTCGTGTCTGGACTGCATCTAACATACAAGTTTGGCTGTTATTGTAAATATTGATCTGCTCCAATCCATCTGTCCTTCCATCCATCCAGTGAATTTGACTACCTCTCTCATAGAATGTAGATAGACAGCAGTCAGTTTAAAGGCTGCCAGCTGAAGCTTAAGGACAGTCAGACAAGGTGAGTGTCCAGAACTCAGATTTTGTCTGTTCTCTGATGGATCTGCCCCATTTGGCTCCCAACTCAGAATTTATACTTTGGCCTTGACTTGTAGACAGTAAAATTTGGAGTCGATACACCACCGGGTCAGCATCAGCTCTGTCTTTGTGGAAGGGGAAATTGATACAAAATTAAACTTTTTTTTTTTTACTACAATTACTGCAATTATTCTCTTTCAAATTGTGTTAGATTTAGCTGTCACTACTTTACTTTCACCATGTTTGGATCCCAGACTGATTAGACTCATGACAGGCTGGTTGGAGGCACATACTTAGTCTCCTGGTGATGATTACTGTGGTGGTTGCTGTAGGGATCATGTGCATCCTTAGCAGCCTCTGTTTATTCTGTTTGTTATTTATGCCTGGCCAGTGGAAATGCACCTTGGCCTTCTAGGACACAGCTAATGAGTTCATGAGTTTATAGGATAATTTTTCTTTCTTTTTTCATTCTCTCTCTCTCTACGCTGTGTGCCTCTCTCATTTTTTGTACTTTGGTTGAGTGATGATATCACATACACATATTTGTAATTTACTCACGGATGTGTCCATTCACAAGTATACGCAAACGCAGAGAAATTGCACAGGCATTATCCATGTCCTGACTCAGACACACTCATCCATATTCGCTCTCTCTCGCTGTCTCTCTCTCTCTCTCTCTCTCTCACTCTCTCTCTCTCTCTCTCTCTCTCTCTCTCTCTCTTTCTCTCCCTCTCCCCCCCAGATGCTGCCCCGCTGTGATGCCTGAAGCTAAGCAAGCCAGCAAGATTAATAACGAGCCGTGCTCCCCGAAAGGCAGGGCAAAAAATACACTGTTTGCAGAGGAGAGAGAGAGTGAGTGGGTGTGATTGGGACAGAAAGAGTGAGAATGTGTGTGTGTGTGTGAGAGAGGAGAGAGAGAGAGAGAGAGAGAGACTCTTTTTGTTGGCAGGTTAGTGCCATTCACTACCTCTAACGCTCACACAGACCCTCCCCCGGGGCCCGCCGACATGGATTAATGTGTTTAGTACAATTATTTCATTTATTACTGTCTGGAGCTTTTTTCAGATAAGAACATTTTTCAGGTTGCTAACCATTATTACCTCCAGGACTTGCCAAGCAAAGGGGCTCGCGGTCAGAAGTGCTTCGCTCTCTTTTGTTAATGCTTCTCGCCAGCATCTGTTTCACAGCTCCGCTGAAAGATTGAGAGGGGGAGAGAGAGCTCCATCTTTCTCTTCTATTCTTTCTCTTTTTTTCCCTTCTCCTTAAACCCTCACACGTTTACTGTAAGCAGAATATATGCTGTTTAATTCCTCTGTTTGAGGAGCCGTCCCAGTCATTACCATTTTTTTATAAATAAAGCCACTGTTTGTGTGATCTGTTGCGCTCCCCCGTAGTTTCCCATTTTCCCATCTTATGTATTTTAATTTAATCATTTTGTTTTGTTTTGGCTCTTTAATATGGATCATGAGAACTTGGAACAGGTGTACTGCTGCCACTAATCCTCAGCAGGTAGTCCTATAATGCTCACACAATGGCTGCCAGTCTGAATGATGATACCTGCTTCGGAGGGTGTCACAGCGCTTAATCTGTCAACCTACCCGCCATGCACCCCCAAATCTCCTCCCACTGTGTGTATCTTCGCCTTGAGAATTTCAGATCTGGTTTTGGCACGCCTGTCCTGTAGCTCTAAATGACATTGCTCGAATGCACACCTCACAGCTCTGACTGCTCCAAGGGCCCACAAACAATGTACAACAAAATGTAGGAATTTACCATCAAAATGTGTATAATACTCATAAAATATGGTTTAATTGGCTGTGTTTCTAAGGCTGGTCAGGACAACAGAGACGGATTGGACCTCCTCTCTTCCTTCCACATGTACTCCTCTCTCCTTCTGCTCTCACTTCCGTTATTGCAATTCACTTCTTCCATCTTTACCCCTTTCCACATTTCCCCATGCCCCAGTTTACTACTGCACTTTTAAAAAATACAGTTTAATAAATTATACATAGGTAATATGTGTAATTCTAGCAAAGCACCTCAGTTAGCCTGAAAGCACTACATTATATTGAAATCTTTAAACTTTGAAAGGGTTCTTCAAACTCGCTCACATCTAATTTACAAAAGGGGTTCTTTTGTGGTGGTTCATGTATTGAAAGGTTGTTAAGGCACCCAAAAGTGGTTCTTCTGTGACATCACCCTAAAGACCCCACGTTTTAGCATGTTTAAGATCATAGAGAAACATTTCATAAAATAGGCAGCAGAATAGAAGCGATCTCTTACTGAGCCTTCACGTCTCCTAATTTGGACACTAAATGAGAATAAGAGGAGAAGGCAAGCCAGACTGTGCTCATGATTAAAGGGCCTATACCCTACATTTTTCTTGTACCTAATTTTTTTCCTTGAGGTCAACTTAAAACATTATGTATCAAAAACAATCATAATTCATTTTTACATGACCATGTCCCAACCCCTTTTCATCCCTTAGAATTACATGAGCTGTTTTAGTTACTATGCCTTTTTTCCACTGACATACATTTAAATGATCTTTGTTCTGATACCTTCCTATAATGAAAGGATCAATACCAATCTAAGAGTTCTTTATAGAACCTTTAAACTCTTAAAAAGATCATGAACACTCAAAGAACCATTTTCATGCTCATATGGTTCTTTGTATCATGAAATTGTTCTTCGGGCTGATGGAGAATGTGTTGTATATGGTTGAAAATGGTTCAATATAGCACTAAAAAGGTTCAGCTATCGTTAATATGTCAAGTTTGTAACAATAGAAGAACCTCAAGGGTTCTCTAGTAAAGGCAATGGTTTACAACCATGAGTTCTGCCTCGAACCACTTCTTGCTTAAATGGTTCTTTGCATGGTGAAATGGTTCTTCAGATTGTTTAAGAATGTGTTGTATATGCTGCTATATAAAATTATTATCAAAAAGGTTCTATTTAGAAGCATATACAACACATTCTCTATCAATCTGAAAAGTTTCTAAAAGGGTTCTTTGAGTAGTCATTGAAGAACCATGTTTGGTGTTTTGAAAAAGATTTGTAATTTTTTTATACTATTATTGGTCAGCTCATATTCACAAGATGCTTTACTGTCTTCACTCTCCTGAACTGTTGTGGTGTAGATTGGAGAATCTCTCTTGTTCCCCTTCCTCGGGACTTGCTTTACTAACTGCCCCGATTCCAGTTAAATGTAAAACATTTACAAATAACCCACTAGTTCTTTGTTCTATTCGTATCTGGTCTCAGTTCAGGTCCCATTTTAAATTTACATTAGGCTCCACAAGATGCCATTCTAAATAATCATTTATTTCCTCCCGGTTTAAATGACACAGCTTTTAAATTATGGCATGATAGAGGGATTAAGGCCTTTGTTGATCTTGGAAGGTACTTTCTGTAGTTTCACCCAATTGTCTGCAATCTTTAATTTACCTTCCTTGCATCTGTTTCGTTATTTTCAAATTAGGCACTGTTTGTCGTCATTGTTTTTAAATTCTACCCATATGCCACTGGGTCAGACATGGGAAGATCTGTTGGATTTAGATCCCTTTCAAAGGTCACTTATATCGAAGATATATTCATACCTCATGGATATAAATGTACATTGCCTTACTAAAATCAAACAAACATGGAAGGCTGAACTGGGCTTCCATCGATCTGAGCAATCTTGGGAAAAGGCTATTAATAGTGTACGCTTTGTCGCACCTTGTGCCAGACTTCAGCTAATTCAGTTTAAAGTACTGCATAGAATTCATCGTTCTAAGTCTCAACTATCTAAATTCTATCCTGGGGCAGTTACTGACAAATGTGAGAGGTACTCCACTTCTCCATGTGATCTAACCCATATGTTTTTTTCGTGCCCCAGTATTTCTAAATTTTGGTCAGATTACTCTGAGATAATGTCTCAAGTTATTGGTGTCAGTATCACTATCTGTCCACTCATAGCAATATTTGGTCTTTCCTCAGAATTGCCTACAATTTCACAGGCTCAGTCGGATGTTATAGGTTTTTCATCATTAATAGCGAGACGCTGTATTCTTTTGCTATGGAAGTCCTCTAAACCTCCCTCGATTTCAATGTGGCTCCGTGACATGACTCATTTGCTTAAATTGGAGAAAGTTAGATTTACTCTGAGGGGACATACTTCAAAATTTTACGATAAGTGGAATCTTCTTGTCATATTTTGATTCACTGAAATCTTTGCCATCAGAATAATTTTCCCTCCATGACACCCCCCCATTATTATTACTATTATTATTATTAATTATTATTGTTATTTATTTTTCTTTTTCCCCTATTCTTCCCTCCCTGTTCTATGTTTTTGTCCTGCTGTGTGGGTATGTTTGTTTGTGTTTGTGCGTGTTTGTGTGAGTAAGTGAATTGGGGTTATGTTTAAAACATAAAGAAAAACTGAGGTTGTTTTTATTCAGTGACATTTGAATTGTGTCTTATGACATAATGCTGGTATGTAATTTTTTATGTGAGACTCCTCAAAAAACCTAAAGAACCTAAACGTTTGAAGAACCTTTACATCATTTAAAGGTTCTGTATTAATTATTTCTTCCTTGAACCTTTACACTCTGTGGAGGTTCTTCAAACTTTGTAAAGGTTCTCCAAACACACACATCTCATTTACAAAAATGGATCTCTAAAGAACCGTTCTTTGAAAGGTTTTTTAGGGAACCAAAGCAGTTTCTTCTATGGCATTAAGCAAGAAAAAAAAAAACTTTTTATGAAGTTATGACTGGGATGTCACTGATCGGTTGATTTCAAAAGTATGAAGGCTTGAATGATACTTCTCCCTTACTGGACAACATCAGCAAGGTCGCCTCCCTTCCAGTTCAGAGACTCTGTCACTGGGTAATCATGGCAGTGTGTTGCCATGGCACCTGCTTTGATGGCATGTCCGATGGCACCTTTGTGTCCTGAGGGTAGAGGTCTGGATCTTGACCAAGGTCAGCTTCTCTGGCCTCATATCTCACCAGTGTGTTTTTGCGTGGAACACTTAAGGGGTGCATAGTCATTAGAGTGTGTGTGTGTGTGGGTGTGTGTGTGTCTGCCTTAGAAAGGGTTGCAGTGTCATTAGTAGGGTTCTCTGAGAGGGGCTCTAGGCTTTGAGTGATGATGAGACCCTACATTGTCTCATAGCCTTATGCTCTCGACTGGGGCTGTCTCCCCCCAGCGTTGATTGAACAGGGGTCACTGATAATGAAAGACACTCATTGTCATCATTTATCTCCCTTGGTTGGTCTGAAGGGACCCCATAACGATTTGTCAGGATCACCTCCTCCCCCTCTCTAACAGTCTGTCTTCCTCTCACTTTCTATTTTTTGTTTACCCTAAAACAAAGCTCTTCATCTGATTTTACCTTTGACTCATAAAAGCTCACCTCACACCCCGCTCAAGGAATGTAATGTAAAACACAGTGTTAATGTAGATCAGGGTTGACTTCAATATTACCACACCAATCCTATTGCTATAATTAGAGGACTTGTTTTCCAGCACAAACAATAAAAACTGCTTACCCAGATGGCAGGAAGTCATGGCTTTTGCTCTGAATGAGGAAAACGTTCATCAGAACGTGAAAAACAGGTATTTCCCAACAATGGAAACAATAACACAAGCCTGGATCTTTCACCATCCCCTCTGTGTGATTGATATCCCTTTACGACACATATTGCAAGAGCCGACTTGCTCAGAATTTGGCTCGGCTTCCAACAGCATGACTGCAAGCTGATATGTGTAGAATCATTCTCCTGCAGTAGATACTGTATCAAAGTCAAGGCTCCTCAGAAAGGCACACAGAGTGAGAGTGAGCTGAGAAATCTCATCTGCGTTTGCTTCTTTTTTTTTTTTTTTTAGCATTGGCAAATCCTATAACAGGATTGTGAGCAGCTTAAGCACAGTTTCACATCATGGTAAAGCAGTAGATTACATGCCACTCGAAGAGAGCACGCTCCTTTGTCGCTAACCCGCATGCTTACTCCCACATGTACCACTGGCTTGTTGCGCTACACCAGCTAGAGATAATGACAAGAAAACAAGCATGCCTTCGACAAGACAGCGTACTGAAATCACGAGCTTCCCCTCCTCTCATCCCTGTGCCTATTTCCCTCCTTTGGCTCTCTAGAGACCTATCCTCAGTTATTATGCAGTAGATATACTGCATTCTGCTGCTCTTAGAGGTCTAAGTGCCACCTGGCACCATCCATAAAGCCCACTCTGTTCTCATATGCCTGGCATATACAGGAGAAGGGAGGCTTTTGTAGGTGGAGACTGCTGAGAACTCATCAGACAATGAAAAGAGGCAGGGACAGGGTCACTTAGAAGGATGCCAACCATTCAAGGTACAAATACTGTCATTGAGGTGATACCCTCAGGCATATGTTTTTAGTACCTTTACTTAGGGAATGTGATTGAACCATATTCCATTGCAGTTACATTGACTCCCATCTCGACTCCAGGCTTTTTTTTTTACTTCTATATTTAAAAAAGTTTAGTTATGAAAATGCACTTAGGATATTTAATGTACACAAGGACAATGTTGTACCTTTGAGGATAGATTTGCATTGTTTGTGCCTTGGGGGACTAAAATTTACCTGAGTGGTACACTCTGTTTTCTGACAGTACACAAACTCAAACAGACACCATACAAATGTTTTGTTGATGTGCCATAACCTGTATGTCATTGTTGACTGTCCCCCATTCGCAATATTCTTCCCAAAGGGATCCCTTGTTATTTACTTGAATAAAATATTATATTTTTTGGAACCAATTTAAATGTCCTTACGTGAGGTGACCGAGTGTAAACACTGGCGAAGAGTTTTCATTTAGGCTGTTAAAGATCATGGGAATGGTCACACTAACCTCTCTGAATCAGGAATATTGTGTTTTTGCACAACAACCAATATATACCTAGAATTTTTTATTTATTTGTGTGGCAATTTAAGTTGTAGCTTATTTCTTATGGGATCCACCAAACCTGCATACTGATTCAATATTTTTACTAACTAACTGAGAGAAGGTAGGCTATTGGACCTACATGTAATCCTCACAAAAAGGTACTATAGTGTGGTTAAGAAATGTTGACATGTTAGTTTTGGGTATTAGTTCTTTCAGCTTTTATTCACAAGGTTTTGCCAAGGGCTCTTATTGTGAAAGCACCGCTAGGTACACCCAGGGGGATATATGTGTAGGAGCAGGAAGAACTGAGAGTGAGAGCTGAGGGAGAGAGATGTGAGCTGAGTAGTGAGAAAACTATAAGACAAAACTCTGCTGGCATAGCTGTGGCCAACAACAGTTCATTAATAAAGCACCAGGACTTATGAAAGCTGTGTCTCTTTTAATAGCGTGTAACACTATAATACCACTAAAAAACACAATATACAAATATAGAATGTATTTCACCTCATAGTCAAGACTTTCCACCAGGGGACCCCCCAAGACATCTGTCATTTAAAGCATTTACCTAACAGCCAGAGAAATGTTATGCTGAAACTACTGAAAATTAAACTTATCTGATTCTCTCAACTCTCAACTGGAAAAATACAGCATTGCCCATTGTAAAGCAAAAAAAACACTAATTGGTTATCTCAGCTTACTTTTTTTATTTTAGTTTTTTGCTTGTCCTCTGTAGCAGGCACATGCACACATAGACCCTCGGGGATTGAGCCCCTGCCCCTTCCCCTGCCCACTGTACAAGTACTCACTTGGTTGGGGTGTATTATCCATAAAATAAGTGTATTTTTATTGCCTCCACCATTCCTCAAGATCTGTTTTGGTGAGACGAAGCTCAGCCTTGCCCTACAGCTTGTGAGTTGGTGTGGTTTCTACAAGATTTATTGCTCTTGGTCACCCCCTGTGATACAGTGCTGACCACCTATGTTCTCCTCTGCATCTCTGACCTGTCACTCAACTCTACAGAGCTGGAAATCCTGCCAATAAAATGCTGATCATCTCTTGAAGAAAGCATTCCATTCCATAATGTGGTTATTCTGAATAACAACCAAACATAATGTCAACGATCATTTTTAACGAGTTGCTACCCATAGATAGTAGTTTATATTTTTATCTTATTTTTATATTGTCCATATAGTAACAAGTAACAAAAAAAAAGTTAATTACCTGCTTATCAATTCTCTTCTTCTTACTTATATTTTTTCATTGCTGTCCCTTTGCTGCTGTAACACTGAGAATTTCCCTGTTGTGGGACTAATAAAGGACTATGTTATCTCATCTTATCTTACCCAAGCTTTTTTATTATTGTTAAGAACAGAAATTTATATGAGACTGTGGAGCCCTTAAACAGAACTATGAATAAACACTACATAGCAATTGAACAGTGTAATCAATAACATCATGGCATTGCATGCTGGTGACTAAGATTCAAATCCATGCCTAGATGGTAACATTAGTGCTTTTAACTGCCTTTTAAACTTTGAGCCCCAGCCCCTCAAAATGTCTGTGCATGGCCCTGCCCTGCACTTTTAAACATGCCCTTACTGTGTCTATGGTCTGAGAATAAAAAGACAATTTCAGCCTCACAAGCAACTAATGATAGTTGTTAATGGAACGAGTGAATACTGTCGGCTCACTGCTGGAGTACTGCTGGCTGCTGATGTGTCTAATAAAAGTGAATGGGACATCTGAACGATCATACATGTCACACCAACTCAACGTTTTAGCTTGCTGGTGTTGGAGAACATTGGATTGGTATGCTGTGGGCTTTATAGTAAAAAAAAAAGATATATGACTTGTCGAAGTTGAGGTATGTTCTGTGGAATTGTAGTATGAGAGGTATTTCTGTGGTTGGCTGAGACCTCTCTTTGGATAACAGCTCAGTACCCATTGAGTCAGTAGCAGGAACCAGAGCGAGAACAGATCATAGGGCTTCTTTGTAGTGTTTCATCTTACCGCTATTGGATTCAGTGACAGAAAGAGCATTGTGATCTCTGCTCTACACATAGCATTTCTTACAAACAGCCACATGGAGTGATGCAATGATGCCTGACTGGATTCAAGCACTTGTCACAGTTTACAGTTTCATACTTATGACAGCTAATGTATGGGTGATGCCACCCTATAGAACATGCTCAGCCAGGTCTTTATGGCTTTGGTCTTTGTTCCATTATAGTGACTTCCACTGAAGACAAAGTGTTGACAATGAGCATAGTCCACACTATAGCCATGACAGCATATTAAGAGTCAACAAATCATCTTCATAGAGAAGCAAGGCATTTATACACCTTAGCACAGCTCTTGAAGAGGCTTTGATATTTTTGATTAAATATTTGTTTTGCATTCTCTGGCTTACATATATTTATATTTCCTGATCAATGCCTGTGTACGTTCATCAGTATAGAATGAAGTCTCTCTTTCTCTCTCTCTCACACACATACATACACACACACACATACATACATACATACACCATGCTATAAAAGATTTATTACATGGTGTAATGGGGTACCTGGCAAACAGCATGAGCTGGTGATTAAATACAGGTCTGTAAATGTCACTGGTTTTTAATGCCATGGCAGCAGAGACACTATTTTTATTTTTGTTTGGTCTTAATTGTCACTGCCGGTCAGCTCGTTAGGCCCTTCGGTGCTTTATTACATCAGTGCGTCTTCCCTACAATTGTATGACAGACTGCTTTACATTTAAGAAGCATGTTCTGAGGCCTTTGTCAATGTGTGAGAGAAAGACTGAAAGAGAGAGAGCTTGAGAGATGAAGAAGGGTTAAACCTATAGTGTAAAGGCAGAGGTAGGGAGAAAAGAGGGACAACAAGAGCAAACATAAAGAGAGAGCAACCAAAATGCTAGTGATTACTGAAAGATGGAAGAAACATTAGCTGGTGGCGGAAAAGGGAAATAGTCTGTTGTAGTATAGTAGTATGGAGTGCTCCTGGCCCTGCACGGCACACTGAGGTTTGTTTATTCTTAGCCACGGTGCTGGAGGAAGCGCTGGCTTTGTGCCTGGGATCAAATAGAGATGCGAAGTTGCTGTGTGTAGCAGTGTGGATGGAGGGCCAGGCTGTGCTCTCTGGGTTTCTCTCCCTGCTCCTTTCAGCCACGTCTGACAAGATGGAAATATATGGCTGCAAGAGCCCTGTTTCTTAATGGAAGTGTGCCTCTTTCATGGATGAGAGAGAGAGAGGGACAGAGAGTGGCAGAGAGAAGGAGAGAGAGCAGAAGCTGTTCCATAAATTCGGTGCCAGCAGCAGGTACTGCTTGCTGGAGTGAGTTGGCACTGTTCTGAACTAATGGTAGGCTCAATATCTTGAGGCTGTCTATGTACACACTGCACTGTCTGTAGGTGTTTGCTTGACTCTATCTATACTACACTATATTGCCAAAAGTATTCACTCACCCATCCAAATAATTGAATTCAGGTGTTTTAATCACTTTCATGGCCACAAGCACCTAGGCCTCCAGACTGCTTCTACAAACATTTATGAGAGAACGGGTCATTCTCAGGAGCTCAGTGAATTCCAGCATGGTACCGTGATAGAATGCCACCTGTGCAACAAGTCCAGTCGTGAAATTTCCTTGCTGCTAAGTATTCCACAGTCAACAGTCAGTGGTATTATAACACAGTGGAAGCAATTGGGAACGACAGCAACTCAGCCACGAAGTGGTAGGCTACGTAAAATGACAGTGTGGGGTCAGCGGATGTTGAGGTGCATAGTGTGCAGAGGTTGCCAACTTTCTGCAGTCAATTGCTACAGACCACCAAACTTCACGTGGCCTTCAGATTACCTCAAGAACAGTGTAGAGAGCTTCATGGAATGGGTTTCCATGGCCGAGCAGCTGCATCCAAGCCTTACATCACCAAGTGCAATGCAAAGCATCGAATGCAGTGGTGTAAAGTGCCATCACTGGACTCAGAGCAGTGCAGATGTGTTCTCTGAAGTGACGAATCATGCTTCTCTGGCATTCCGATGGATGAGTCTGGGTTTGGCGGTTGCCAGATGAACAGTATTTGTCTGACTATACTGTGCCAAGTGTAAAGTTTGGTGGAGGGGGGGGGGGGGGGGGGGGGGGGGGGGGGGGGGGGGGGGGGGGGTTGTGGTGTGGGGTTATTTTTCAGGAGTTGGGCTCGGCCCCTTAGTTCTAGTAAAATGAACTCTTAATGCTTCAGCAGACCAAGAGATTTTGGACAATTTCATGCTCCTAACTTTGTGGGAACAGTTTAGGGATGGCCCCTTCCTGTTCCAACGTGATTGCGCACCAGTGCACAAAGCAAGGTCCATAAAGACATGGGTGAGTGAGTGGAAGAACTTGACTGGCCTGCCCAGAGTCCTGACCTCAACCCGATAGAACACCTTTGGGATGAATTAGAGTGGAGATGGCCTTCTCGTTCAACATCAGTGTCTGACCTCACAAATGTGCTTCTGGAAGAATGGTCAAAAATTCCCATAAACACACTCCTAAACCTTGTGGAAAGCCTTCCCAGAATAACTGAAGCTGTTATAGCTGCAGAGGGTGGGCTGACATCATATTAAACTGTGGATTAAGAATGGGATGTCACTCAAGTTCATATGCGTGTGAAGGCAGATGAGTGAATACTTATGGCAATATAGTGTATATGTGGCAGTGATTGAATCTTTTATGTGTGCTTTGCACTTGATTTTTTGCATCTTTTTTGGCTCTTCATTGTGGTTTCTTCTACACCATACATTATTAGGCTACTACTTTTTTATGTCTCAATTTGTTTAATTTTAAACTGTGCTTTTATGTTTTGAACTGCTCTTTTGATTGTATATCAGTAAACAGATATATTTGTCTCTGTTGTTTTATGTTGTATCACTGAGCACATTCCAAACAACCCTGCAGCTGGTGTAGTAACAAATTGAATTGAATTGAATTGAATTCAATTGTCCTGCCTTCTACCTAGTGACCACTGAGACAGGCTCTAGCTCCTCCCCCAGAAGGAAGAGTGACTAGGGTGTGTGTGTGCATGTGTGTGTGTGTGTGTGTGTGTGTGTGTGTGTGTGTGTGGTGTGTGAATTGAGTTGAATTAACTGTCCATATTAGAATGCATGTTGTGTCTACACACTTAAACATAATGGTTCTTTGAGAGTTAGGGAAAATCCATAAATACTCAAAGAATGCTTTGCAAGATGAAAGAGTTATTTGCATCAGGAATTGTAACAGCATCAAAATTGTATCAACAGAAGAACTCTTTTTGATGCTATATAGAACCTTTTTTTTAAAAAGGTTCTATACAAAGCCTTTTTATAGAGAGAATATAGAGTGTCAGTAGATATAGCTGAGCTCTCATTTTGTTAATGACTTCAAATGCTGAGGTGAAGTCCGCATTAGATTAATTAACAGCATATTTATGATGTAACAGAGGAATCAACCAATAACATTGTGATTTACACTGGGTATGCCCAATTTTGTGAGAAAAAATGTCACTCTAAGCCTTCTGGAAATTCTACACGTAACTGACTGTAAATACAAGTGGCATCTTATTCAACGGATAGTTAAACTTATTTTCTGTTCCACTTTAAAAGCTATAAATCGCCATTCGCTTAGCAGTAACAAACTGTGCTGGAGGTGGATTTTTTAATGTTTTGACCAAGTTTTGAAATGTTTGGCCCAAGTTGAAGGCCTAGCAATAGTTATGGTTTGTCACTGGTTTAGACTACACATCCACAAGCTTGTAAACACCTGTTCATCCACTGTTTCTTCATCAATCAAAAGAATTAATAAGAAGTTTTTCCCTTTTTTGCTGCAATAACAGCCTCTATTCACCTGGGAAGACTTTACACTAGATGTTAGATTTGAGGATTTGACTGCATTCATCCTCAAAAGCATTAGTGAGGTCAGGTACTGATGTTGGATGTTAGATGATTAGTTATCATATACATGCTAAATCACTTCAGAGAAGCAGTTCCACTGCTCTAGAACCCAGTTCTTTATACCTCTCTGACACCTGGCATTGGGCATGGTGTCTTTATGAGTGTTCCATTCTATTGTCAGTGTCTTTCAATGGAAAGCAAACAAGCTGTATGTGAGCAATTGAATGCAATGGATGCACCTTAATGAAGCAGAATCCATTGGATCTTGTCTGGATACTTGTATGAGATGAGATGTAATATGTAATTGTTTGAATGGTTATACCAGTGATTATAACACTAACAAATTCCATTCAAAGAATCATGTGAAGAGTAAGAAATGTTTACTGAGTTACATCC
This sequence comes from Pygocentrus nattereri, assembly GCF_015220715.1. Lineage (NCBI taxonomy): Eukaryota > Metazoa > Chordata > Actinopteri > Characiformes > Serrasalmidae > Pygocentrus > Pygocentrus nattereri. Next base: position 22,834,768 of record NC_051223.1, read on the forward strand.
ACCATCATGCTGCATGCAACCACTAGGTTCTGCTCCATACTGTCATATCACACTTTATCAATATACATATTGTTGCTGTAAGTAGAGGAAAAAAAGGTATTCATTGGTAATGGAAGTTCACATCACCAGATCTCTTTCCAAGTACTTTTGGACCAGTTATATTGCTATACATCATAACATTTTAACACAAGTCAAACATTAACTGGACTTATAAACTTATTAAAAAAAAGACAACAAAATTTGAGATGTTTTTGAGTGACAGTGACAAGTATTATATTATATTATGACCAATGGAGTAAAAAAATGATCTAAAACCTTATATTAATCCACATTAAATTTACAATTTTTCCCCTTCTTCTATAATGTTGCCATTTTACAGGTACAAAGTTTTGTTACAACAGTAATGATATGTACTCTTAAACTGCAGTGCACTGCTGAAAAGCTGCAGTGCATACTCAAATGGATGAAATGACAAGACTTTTGTCTCTCTCACTGTTCCTGATGCAGCTTTTATGCATGCTGATTTGCAACTGGCATTCACTGCTCTTTATGACACTTCCCCATTCCCCCTCCTTCTCTTGCCAATTAGCTGTGTGACCGTAGAGATTGTTGTTTGGCGTGTTTGGCTATGTGCAGATTGAATTAGCTGCAGGGTGGGGTTCGGCTCTCAGCTACGTGAATGATTATCTGATCATCTCTTATAGAGTGGTAATGAAACACAGTTATACCACAGGCAATCGGCAGTCCTGTTAACAACAACAGACCTGTTAAAGAAAAAAAAACACCTGAGAGCCAGTCCGTGATAAATCAGACCAGCATCATGTAATGTGGAGGAGAAAGAGGAGGAAGGTGTTAAGAGGCAAAATCAGATGTTACGCAGAACAGATGGATCCTTCGTTCAAGCACTCGAGCCCCTGATTAAGTGATTCTTTTGTGAGACACATCCTTTCTTTTTGTTAAATCTTTGAATCTCGAATACGCTAAACATTTAATTTCTTCCCTTCTATCTCTCTCTTTGTCTCTCTCTCTCTCTCTCTCTCTCTCTCTCACTGCTGTTTTTTTTTTTTAATTGCTAGCTCCATTTCTCACCCAGGCCTTAAACATTATTCCCCTTCCTCTGCCTCTCTCCCTCTGGAAGGACAGGCTAGCACAACTCCGCCTTAGTGATAACAGAGCACCAGACACAGTCCAATAGCTTTTAACTTAATTCTGTTTGCGTATGAGATCAATTAGCTTTTCAACAGAGTCGTTCCTCTGATTATTTGGCCCTGTTTTCAATTATGCTGTGATGCTGCGGGCTGAGCACAACCACAGTGAGCTGGCTGAAGATGACTTAGCGCTTCCTGTACTCAAGATAATTGTGGTAGGTGGTGTCATGCATTGGTGAGTGTGCGCTCCTGATATTTCAATGCTGTTGCCCTAACAGGGTGCATTTCATGCGCCTAAAATGGATGCTTTTGGAGTGCCAGCACAGCAGCTTTATGCTCTCATAATGTGCACAAAGGCCACATACAGTGTATCATGAATATTTCTTAATAGTCACACAATTCAGCCTGGTCTCTGGCTTTCTCTCACTGTGCTACAGAGCACACCATGTTCCAGCTCGAGGAATTCAACACATCATGCAAATCAATCACTATGTGCCCAACACACCCCACACAATAAGGGCAGCTTCAGACCTTTCACGGCCTCATGGGCATATCATCTTTCTGCTCTAGGCCAAACTGCCTCTGCTGAAGCAAGATCATTGTGAAAGCATTCTTTCTTCTTCTTTCTCTATTTTTAATAGTCATGCCCTTCTGGTATCCAACTTAAAAAGAGATAAACTAAGCTGGTACATTTTACATGGGCTTTTTGCATATGTGCAGAGTTAATCGACTTCATTGCTTATTTTGCTGGGAATCATAACTTACATGGAGATTTGCGTGAGGTGGGTGTATGTACATATTCAACAAACCGTGGCAAAGGTCAATAACAGAAAGTTTACTCGTGGCCATGGTGGTTTTGGCAAGAACAAGAAAAGGAAGAGGACTTGTGAAATGAGGGGTGAATAAATAAGCTAGGTGATTGGGGCTCTGCTGCCAGAGCTTGGCTACTAGCCTCACCATGGCCTTCCTTTCTCCAGCAACCCTTTGAGTAGTGAAGGTTTGGGGAGGGGGGTCTTTTCTGTTTTTTTTTTTTTCCCCAGGACTTCAGACGGTTAACAGCCATCTAGCTTCTCTGTCATTAGCCATTTTTCAAATGCAGCCGTAAATCAAGGCAGTGTTTACCCAAGAAGGCCTAATCATCAATTAAAAGGCCCATTATGTGAGCATGTGCATAAGGCATTGTCTACCCGCTGTTCTTTGGCTCTGCTGATGAAGCCCCCTGTAAGCTCTTTCCCCACTACACACCTTCCTTCATACTTATACTGAGGACTCTGCTCTTAGGGGTCTGTTGCCATTGGAGATATAAGCCCCATGCCCTCATACTGCTGTGCACAGTAAGGTGTTTATCTTGTGTCTGGCTGTAGATAACTTTCCTTTGAAAAAGTCTGCCTGTGAGTATATTTGTGTGTTCCTGTGCATGCATAGTGGTTGGTGTTTGGACCACCTAACAGGATGATGAAGATTTAGCATGAAAGTCGCCCAGCTAATGCTGGTCCTCTGTTTAGGACATAAAATATGAAGAGAGTTCCACCCTGCATCACCATGAACCTCTTAATGGCTGCCACGATGCTTCTGAAAAGGCAAATGCTGATAAACTATCAGATCAGCGAGCCCACATCACACGCTCTCTCTATACAGGTGTAATGGTCCAGCACTTTCCTTACCACCACTTTGAACAAGCACAAAACAGTTTGCTTCAGTATGAGCATGTATGGTAGTCCAGACAGCAACAACTTTGGACACAAAGCCTCAGTATGAGAGTAACAAGCAGCGGTGGCAGACAGTTGGCGTTGTAATTACATCACGAACGGGTCGTTAGAGGAAGGTCAACTCGCTCTGACACCACACCTGCTGATGATGGCTCAGAACGATTAGTGCTAGCACTAGTTTGGACACACCTTGATCAAACTCATTATGTCTCATGGTGCGCCATCAAGGGGAAGAAGAAAAAGTGAAGGAAACAAAAAAAGCCTACTTCATTAAGAGTGAAATCAAAATGCTGAAACAAATAATGGCTTGGGCAATCAGTTTAAGGCAGGCTTCAAAAGGAGCACCCTATGTGAGTGTAGCCTTTCTCCCCACACGTTCCCCCCCATGACGTTTCTTAATTAACGAATGGCCACTTCAGAAGACGCCCCATGCCATTAATGCCACATCACAGCCCTGACCACATCGTGGGTGCTCATTACCAACACTGAGTAACAAGAGGCGGGCAGAGGCTTGTATGCAAAGATGTCCACCAGGGAACCCACATCTGTGTCTCCAGCAACGTTTCCTCATTTGTTTAAATTTGCCAAGAGATAACAGCCTTGGATTTCAGATGAGAGGCTAGAAAGGAGCTCACATATTAAGAAACTACAGTTTTCAACAAGAACGTTTAAGATGTGTTCCTCTATGACTGTGAAGATAACTGTCATAATCCAGACCACTGACACAATGAGTGCCTTAGACTTTAGCTTTTGCAGCTTTAGCAGTATTGACTCCAGAAGACAGAATGATTCCAGGAAAGTGCAGGAAAGTAGCTTTGGGTTCCTCATCTCAATTAAAGAGCTACTCACCAAAAAAGTTAGTGATATTATTACATGCCATTATACCATGTGCCTAGATAAGTGGGTGTCTTTTAAATGGAGATGGGCTCTGGTTGTTTGGCACCTAAGCAAACAAATTAATGCTCTGAAAATGACAGTTAATTTCTAGTTCCTCATTATTCACCCGTACAGCTGTAAAACCATCAGTCTCTCACGTAACACTCACTATAGCAAAGGACTCTTTCTCTAAACAAATTGTAAACTCAGAATTTAAATAATGATCTGCTTATGTATGCTTTATTCCACAGAGTGAAAGTCCTTTGCCCATTTTTCATGCAAATTGAACCACAAAATGTGCTTAACTACTGGAATGTGTAGTCTTAGTGTTCTCTGGAGGTCACAAATGCATTATACCATTATAGCCCCTTAACCTGGGTTTAGCTCTTTGTCATAGAGACAGCATGTTCACTGAGATGTGCAAGTAAGCTGCAGGAGATTGTGATGGTGGCCTTTGAATGGTTATGTTTCCAAATGGTTATTATTTTTCCATTGTGTAAGATCATTATTGTGTTCATCTAATGTTCTGTCATTAACTATGCAAAATGTATCTGAATTCATGCTGTGTTGTTGCCATTACTTTGCGAAAAAACAATGGAAGATGCAGAGTAGGGATAAAAGAAAAGGTATATGCTCTGCCATACACCGAAGTGCTATGCTTGGCTTTGTAAAACCACCTACTCCTTTTTACATTGACTGCATTATCATTTATTACTTGAAGCCGATGTACCGTAGGCATTTATGTAGTGCGTAAAGTCAAAGCGCAGCTTGGATTGATGAGGCTCATTCAGGGCTGTACAGTGCAGTAAACACTGCTGGCTAAAGGGGATGATGACAGAGCAGCAGCAAACTGGTTTAGTGTATCTGTCAGACACTCCTGCCTCAGGCCCCCTGACACACCTGTGTTATGGTTTAGCGTAAAGCCTGTTTTCTCAGACCGTGTGTGTGTGTGTTTGTGTGTGAGTGTGTGTGTGTGTGTGTGTGTGTGTGTGTGTGTGTGTGTGTGTGTGTGTGTGTGTGGTGTGTGTGTGATTTGCTTAGGGGGGTTGGTAGGCTGGTTGAGCAGGAACTGCTGAAGTAGCAGGTGGGAGCTTTCAGTGACAAAACAAACTCATGGCATGCATTTCTCCTCTCAGCAGTCCTCTCCATCTCTTCCACTCTCTCTTTCTTCCTTTCCACTGTCTCTCACTCTCTAAACCTCCACTCCCTCCTTTTCTAGTCCGATCATCTCTTTTCCACTCTGTCGTTTTGTTTGCTCTAATAGCCTTTGTATATCCTTCATTATCTTCTATTTCTATGTCTTTTCCACTCTCTCTCTTGCTCTTTCTTACCTGCCTTTCACTGTCTCTCACTCTCTCAACCTTCACTACCTCCTTTTGTAGTCTTTATCATATTTCTCTTTTGCGCTCTCATAGCATTTCCATATCTGCCTCTTTCTCATGCTGTCTTTCCTCCCTCTCTCACTTTTCTCTCTCTCTGCCCCTTTTTTCTTCTGTCTCACGCTCTCTAAACCTCCACTCTCTCTTTTTTTAGTCTTTATCCTCTTTATTTCTCTCTGCTCCCCCATACCCTCTTCATATCTGACCCCCTTCTCCTTCCATCCCTCTGTCTCACACCTAATCTCTGGCTCTATCTCTCTGAGTCCCTCTCTTTCAGTTTGTCTCTGTATCTCTGAACCACACCACCCCCCCCATCCCGAAAGCGCTTATTGTAGTGCCTGAGGAGGACACAGACAAAGAGTGTTTACGCTTCCACTGCACCGGCTCTCCGACTGTGCCTCCCCGAGGCCATCTCCTCCACTATCATCACCCACCCCCCCACCTCTCCCCATTCTCTCCGTTTTTTTTTTCCAGCACTCCTCCCTGCCACTCTCTCTCTGGGGCTCTGTCTCACTCCTTCCCCTCTTTCTCTCTCTTTCTCTCCGTCTCTCTTGTTCGCCTTTTCCCCCCTTGCTGGATTTGCCCCCTCCCTCATACGGCTCTGTTGTTCTTGCTATCTCGCCCCCTCCACATCTATCTCTCTTTCTTCTCATTCCTTCCCCCGTGTCACCAACACCTTGACTCCCTCAGCTCCCCACTCTGTCACCTCGACACACACACACACACACACACACACACACACACACACACACACACACACACACACACACACACACACAGGGGTTTGGTTTTATTCAGTTTCAGGGCATACGGTCATTAATGTGTACTGTTAAGTATTACAGTTTTGTACAAAAACAGAGAATTATGTGTAGCAGCATTTGTGGCAGTGTTTATTTGACCAAAAACACTAACAAATAAATAAACACTACAGTTTTATGTTTGTCAGTGTATCAGCATAACCATTTCCAATGCTCTTCTCAGGTAAGCCCAGTGGACAGTTAGTGTTCAATACCTGCTTCAGCTAATCAGCCCTTCATTATTCTAAATTAGGTGAGCTGCTGATGGAATTTAACAAAGGGATAAACTGGCTGGAGTTCACTGAGAAGTCAAAAAAAGAAAGACCTTGCACAGTAATGTTCAGTTTGGGCAGTCAAATTACCTTTTGTGAAAATGCACAGAGAGCATGCTTTTTAATGCACAATTAGTGTTTATTTGCTTAATTGAACATATTGGAAAAATAACATAAAATGTCTGTGCAAAATGTATTGCACATTTTATTATTTTTTTCTCCAGTATGCTAAACTCAGCAAATAAATATCAATTGTGCACTAAACTTTTCTGGAGAGGATGTTTTTGAAAATCAGCTAATTTGACAAGGGTATTCAAACTGCATACAATTATATATACAATTTGAGTCAAAACTAGAATATTTGAAATGTACATGAATTTCAGAATCTCATAGCCCTTTCTGCTATGAGATTGACTCCACAAACTGTCATAGATGAGTAGATCAAATGAGAGTCATCTTCAGTGGAAATAATAAGACTAAAAATCTGACCTTTTTATACAAAAGCCTTGACATAGTGTCACAAATTTGCTTAAATTTGAATAGTAATCTAAAATAGTCAAGAATCTCAAATATTTCCTCTTCATTTTACTCATCACATCTTTTCTTTGTTTAAATGTTTAAAAATGTTCTAATTCTAAAAATTCTAAAAATTCTAAAAATGTTCTAATGTTTATTTCCAAGTTTAAATTAAAAACAAATCCAGGTTATCAATGTGTTCTCAGACTTTTGGACCCCACTGTATGTAAGTGCATATAAATGTAAAATAATAGCAATAATGTAAAAGGATGTTTTTGCATGTTTTATTCAAAATTCTATTGATCCATTCATCATGACTTTTTTGCAGTGTTAAGGACAACTGTTGTGTTTAAATCATATAAAAATGGAGATTTGTGTAATGAAAAAATATGAAAACAAACACAAACTCACACACACACACACACACACACACACACACACACACACACACACACACACACACACACACACACACACAAAAGCACACACAAAACCCAGCAGGCAGGGCAAGCCATGTAAGTTCCATTAATGACATTGCTTCAATCTATCTTTATATACAGCAGCACTATGCCTCTCAGTCATCCAAGCACAACCACTGCTAGATGACCAGCTGTCCAACCCCCAATGGATGGCATACCGAATCAATCAATGCTACACGAATGAAAAAAGCTAAATGAAATATTTCCATGGAACTTGGGTTTGTATGCTTTGTAATTAGATTTATTTGCTTTTTTTTCTCATTCTTGATTCCACATCTACACATTCACAAATAAAACTGAATCTTATTGCTATGAAAATGATAACATGCAGACACTGCTGTACATATAGGCCTTGGTGTGACTCTAGGTGTGTTGATATTGTAGGCTTTTCTGAACGTCCACAGAAGGCTGTGAGGTGAATCATGTAAGGGTATCTTCAGCATAGTGTTTGGCTATGTGCCTGTCTGAATCTGCTCTGGCTCGTCTATACGCCTATCTCCAAGCAGAAGTGATATTTTAAAAGCAGAGGTGCATAAACGCTGTGTTAGTAAAGGAACTATTTGATTTAGATGTGTTTAAGGGCTTGGCAGAGCGGCGTGCTGTGCTGGGCTTGGCCGCTTCAGCGATGGCGCGAGGGATCAGCAGCTGGCGGGGGGTCTCATTTACACCCCCTCGGGAGCACTTGATTGACAGCTTAACATACTCCCATTATAAAAGCGCTGTGACATGTTCCACATGCTTTCGAAAGGCAGAGAGGTTGGTGAGGCAAAAGGGGAACTGTACCTCAGGGATAATGGAAAGAGTGCAGGATAGAGACAGGGGCTTAGAAAATGCCCTTTAGGTGGGACCCCCAACTGCAGCCCTAAGGCCACAGTGGAAAAGTATGCATGGACACACACAGACATTCACACTGAAAATGGCGGTTAGTTAACCTGGAGCTTAAATGTCTCATAGATTTTGTAAGATGCTGTAGCTCAGGAAGAGGTTTTCTGCACAGTTTCATTCTATTTTTTTATGGCAACACCATCAAATAAATTGCAAAAATAAATGCTGTTGGGCCATCAAACCTACATTGTGAATTGTGCAATATTTCAGTTTACATTACACTACATTAGTGGTGTTTCGAAAGTTAGTACAAAACAGCAGCTCTCTGGTGTTGACTTTGGTTTTGCAACTCCACAGGGAGAGGTGGGCTGTTCAGCATTTTTAGCGCAACATAAAAATGATCCCCAGTGCCCAAATCTCTCCCCTGTCAATTTCAGCAACATGCTTTTAATGTGCATAATGGGAAGCTACAGTAAAATCTGAACAGGAATAGATGGCCTTGTCTGAGAAGATTATCTTGTAATCAGTTGCTTAATACTGTTGTGCAAACCTGTCAGTGAACACCATTGTGGTGAGCTCGAGTTCAAACCGTAAGCAGAAGGGTGACTGGATCCAACAGCAGAGCCCAACCTGCATGAAGGAAGTGACTCATGGACAGTTAGGGTTAAAATATGTGCGTGTGAGATATGATACACCAGCTTGCCATTGATGACAGCCTCTCCCTCTCTTATACTAATTCAGTCTTATTGACAAATGAGAGGCTTATGTGGATTGCAATGATCACACAGAATGAAAGCATTTTGGGATCAAGGTTTAATGCTATTGACAGCAGATTTATTGTGTTCACTTTATACCATGCGGCTAGTCTGGTCATGATACGATACTGTGTAAGCAAATGATATAAGACATCCTGACCATATCGTCTTAATTTGTGCAGTCAGTAGCTTTCTGAATAATATACAATAGCACAGTTGTATACTGCTGGTGCTGAGATGTGTAACAGAATGTTGATCTTAACAGTTTCATTATGGTTACTTATTATAACTTCAGAGACAATGATGACAGAGGTTTTGCAAGGTTTTAGGTGATTAGGATGATTAAAGGGGCCATACCGTGGAAAATGAAATTTTTACATTTTTCTGAAATAGTCTTATGTAGTTTGTCATCATTAAAGTTTCAAAACGTAGTATTCCCTCTCCAGTCCATATAGTGCAGTCCCTTTGAATTGATTTTTGTGATGTCACATCTAGTTACATATGAGTCATTCTCATGAAACTGCTTCAAAACATAGAAAGCCCGTTTCTTGAAGTTGTAAGAAGTGTTTCAAACTGAGCTCCTTTTGCAATGTGGCACAATATGATCATGATCAGTCTTGAAATCATTATAACAAAAATGGCCTTTCTAAAGAAAATAGAATTAAAAATGGTCATGTGAAAAGAAATGTAGACTGTTCTTATTAGATAAAATCACAAGTTGTCAACTGTGAAAAAATAAATACAAGAAATATGTAGAATGTCAGCCCTTTAAATAGATTTTTAAATGCAACATCAAGAGATGCTGGCACACAGAGAATGTTACGATGCTGGTCCTAACTGCGGCCTGATCTGTGAGTAATAGTATGATGATGGTAGGAACCATACAGAAAGTTGCGCAGATCACCCTGAGCCCATGGAAATGAAATCCCCACCGCAGTTATCAGACAGTCTCTGATTGTGCTTCCTCCAGGAGGTCCAGGATGGCCAGACCCCTGCAAGGCTTCCTCTGTCATCAGTGTTTGCTGGTGGGTTACCATGGAAACTGCTCACAGTGATGGCCACTGCTGTGTGGGACTTTAATGAAAGATGTGGTGGGGGGTGGGGAAGTGGTGGAATGGTTTTTTTCCCCATGCATTAGAATACCACCATCATAACAACAGCATGCAGACACTCACTCCCCAACAGTGGTGGCGTGAATGTGTGTGTGTGGACAGATTTTATCATTTAAAGTAGGATCTTTTGTTGAGTACACCATCAAATGGAATGATTGATGGGACCAGGAGTGACTCATTGGGATGGAAGGATGGAGAGCCATAACTCACAAAACATGCACACACATGTAAATCGATGCACACGCATACATCAGTGTTGAGAGATAAGAAGTCCACATATCTGACCTACACCAGATAATAATAAAACACATAAACCCCAAATAAAAGTTCTTGACATGAAAATATACTGTGCAAAAATCTTAGGCATCTGAAAAAATGATATTTAATAGGCATTTAATGCAGCAGTAAGCAGTTTTTGTGATGTTAAACACATTTTCTAATGGATGCAAATAATATTAATTCAAGCAGTGATTTTATAGATGTCAGTGTTTTCATTTAGCCATTTACAAACCTCTTCTCAAGGAAGCCCATTTGTAATAATTGCCCATCCAATACCTGGTATTTTGTCAATGCTGAGTTGAATCAGGAATGTTGACGATGAAATTAAACAAATCCATGTGATGGCTAGAGGTGACAAGGAGCAATCTCAAATGAAACCAGCTGAATTTCTTCTAGTATTATATTATGTTTCTACAAGCAAAAAACACAGTTATTATCCAGATAAATAGTTTTCAACTTTTTTTTGCTTAGACTTATGAACACAATACATATGGTGACATGGACACACACACACACACACACTCACACACACATACGTTCTCTTTCTCTCTTACTAGACCAGTCACAATCGTTACATAGTCACCTGACCACAATTGTTTGAGCTGATCATAATTATTTTCCTTTAATGTTCACCAAGAGTGTATTAAGTATTGACAGCCAATCTGCCAATTTGGCTGCTTTGGGCTTGTACTTTAATAGTTGGCATGTAACAAAAAAAGACAATTAAATTGTTAATTGCAATTATTTGTATGGCAATTAATTGCCAGCTACAATTTAATGATCGTGCCAAGCCTACCTCTCACACATATTCACTTATTCTCTCTCTCTCTCTCTCTCTCACTCTCTGTCCCAAACAAACACACATGCACAGATGCACAAATACACACTGTCATCTGTCATCGTAGTTTTGATTGATTACCTGCCCAGGGTGTGTATCTGCCAACAGCAGAGAAAGAGAATGGAGCAGAATGGCTGGGGGCTCCTGTCTCTTTCCTGACTCAGCAAGTAAACCAGACACACACACACATGCACAGAGAGACACACACACAGCCGATCCCCCATGGGATGGGACCACAGCAGATAGGAGAGCTGAAGGGTGTCTAGCTCTCCTCACTGGCTCTCTGGGCTCTCTGGCAGCTCTGCTGTCAAGAGCCGATGCTGGTTTAACACGCTGTCTCCTGTTATTGCGTGCTGATGTTTCTTCGTGTGAGAGTATTGTACATATATTAGTACAGCACTGTATCCTATATATACTGCTTAAAAATTTGTTTGCTGAGAGGTAGCAGATGAGTGCTGTATGATGGAAGATGGAGAGGGGTGCACTGTGACACACTCTGCTGATAAAAGCCTCTTTGATGTTATGCAGCACCCCCTCCCTTAATTCACCTCTCTGTCCAATCTACACTTTTTAGAGAGTGAAGCACGCACACATCCACACACATGCGCACAGCTCCAGCTGGCATTCTGCCAAGACAACATGTCCAGACTGGCCTCCCCATTGACTGGCCTTCAATTCTGGTTGCACCTTTGCTGATGGAGAATGATGGACGTGATGACAGAACCTCTAGAGTTTAGAGCAAAGGAGAGAATAGTATAGAATAGAAGAGAAGAGAAGAGAAGAAAAAGAAGAAGAAATTACCTAAAAAAAAATTACCTCTTTATTGACTGGTCTTCAATTCTGGCCACACCTTTGCTTATGCAGTTTAGAGTATGGAGATTAGAGTTTAGAACAGAAAGGGATAAAACAGGAGGAGAGAGTAAAGGAGAAGAATAGAATGGAAAAGAAGAAAAGAGAAAAGAGGAAGAGAAGAGAAAAGAACAGAAGAGAACAGAAGGTAACAGAAGAGAAAGAATCACTTCATTATTGACTGGCCTTCAATTCTAGACACATTTTTGCTGTTGGAGAATTTAGAAGAATGGAGAAAACAAGTAAAGAGGAGGAGAGAAGAAAGGAATGGAGAAAAAGAGAGGAGGGGAGAGGAGATGATTGAAAAAAGGAAAAGGAAAGGAAAGGAGAAAAGGAAAGGAGAAGATTACTGATTATCACAGTGTAAGAATCACAGCGTTCTGTGCCATCTCTTTGTCTAAACTTTCCTCTCTCTTCCATATTACTGTAAGCCAAGTGTTCTGCATATCTGACCCCCATTTCCATAATTTTTCTCTCTTTCACTTTTTTTTCTGGACTGCCACTAACTTTCTTTTTTTCTTTTTTTTGAAAAGTGGTTTTCTGAAGACATAGATTAGAAAAGGAGCAGGATATAAAATAGTGCAAGCAGAGTTGCACACATACACTAGGATTAGTAGCTGCGTAAACACAGGCATACAGAAAAAAGCACACACTGAACACATCCCAGATGCGGTACACTTGCGAGTAGCATTGGTGTGTGAGTAAACCAGCATATCACTGACTGGAAACTGCTATCCATTACTATGCTCTATTGCAAAAGAACAATCACTCGTCAGGCTATGATGAGTGTTTACAGCCCGAAGCAGCAGCACATGCAGATGTCCAAAACCTTTCATCTGTCTGTCTTTGCAATGCAAAGTTTTTACAATATTCCAATATATTATGTATTGTTCTGAGCACTCTCTCGTTGCTCTTATGTAAAAAACAGATTTAACCAGATATAATAATATGGCATTAAAAACAGCACACTTCAAAGCTTTGTGACTACAGGCTTCCTACTCAATTTGTATTGTATACTAGAAGTATGAGTCAGTTGTGTAGAAGGTTTTAGCATTGGCGGCGAAGGGTAGGCAAGAGTGTGGATACCTCACTTTGATGAGGGAGATGCCTGGGAAAGCTGCTCTGGGCCAATTTGTCTGCGGTTGCGAGACACACTGAGGAAAGCAAAGCCTGCGCCCTCCCAGTGCGTCAGCCTGGCATGGAGAGGGTGGGGGATGGGGGTGGGGGTGGCAGGCAGAAGTTGCCAGTCTGTGCCAACATGTGCGAGTGGTTACACAGATCAACCACCACCAGATGAGCTCAACACAGGCAACTCATGATGTCAGACACACGTATATATGCAGTGCCCACACACACACATACTGACAACAGACACAAAAAAAATTCTGTGCACTCTCTCTCTCTCTTTCTCTCGCTCTCTCTCTCTCTCTGTCTCTCTCTCCTTCATGCATCCAAATCATCTTTCTCTCAACTCTGAAGTTGAAAAGATGTTCTTAGCACAAAAGGAGAGGACCAGAGTGCACATTGAAACACTAATTCAAGCACACATGCACACGTTTTGTGCAAATTAATTCAATTATACTATTGCAATTAGCCTAAAGAGCTTTTTCCCCTTCACATCCATTTACACTAAGTAGAATAAAACTAGCCCATACAAGGAAATGCATTAGATAGCAACATCTGTTGCACACTGTACTTTTGGTAAGAGCAAAAAAAATTCTAATATCAGAGAGGTGCCAGCACTGTACTGTCTTATGTACTTTCGGTGGGTTTCTTGTCAGAGTCACCTTCCATTCTACATTTACAGTACATATATTTTTAGCAGCTGGGCTGGGGGTATGGAGGATCATGGGGTAGAGTTTTGTCAACGGAGCTGCAAACCTGACCATCCCCAGGGTGACAGTGCTGAGTTAGTGTTGCACGAGCACAGTATGTGAGACAGATCAAATATTCATCTGTGATAAGTCTACAGGGTCTACAGCCTTCTCCTATTAAAAACAGCTTCCGTCTGGACTCTCTCAGCTAAACCTGTTGGGAGGAAGACATCCGTCAGCACACACATGCTGGGTGCACAGTAAAGAGGGACATACCAAACAATGTTAGAATGCCAGTTCTTGACTATCTCACTGTCTGTCCCTACAGGGAGTAATACCACACTACTCGACAGAGCAAGTGGACACTGTGAGGCATAAGAAAAGCAGGCCTCCCAACTTGCATTACTGGGCTATTTTAACACGGCAGATGCAAAACACTGCACTTACTCTGCACAACAGCACAGAGAGCAGGCTGGGGAAAGAGGGAAAGGGGGAGTGAGGGAAGGACAGGAGTGAGGAGAAGAATGGCAGTTTAGGGAGCTATAAGTGAGTTCCAAAAGACAGCAAGCAGAGTAATGCTAGTTAGAAATATATCTGTAGTTCTATGAGTTCCACTAGAGGTGGCGCAAAGCACAGTGTATAGTCCTAAAGTGCTTTTTCACAGGATCTTTTACAAGCCCAATTCCAACAGAAGTTGGGACATTATGTGAAATGCAAATAAATATAGAATACAATTATTTGTAAATCCACTTTGACCTCAGATGGCTCTGTATTAAAAACTAGCATGCTTGTGAAATGGATTTCACAGCATGGAATATGTTGACAAACTGTTGTAAGTAAACACTGTTCATCACTGCATCCAAACATCTAATTTAAGACTCTCCTATCCACAGTGGAAGCTATATGTCAGGTTTTTCCAGAAATACAGCTGATTTCTCTGGGCTTGTGCTCGTTTGAAATTAGACTAATTCACAGTGGAATCATGTATTGTGGTCTGATATGTTAACTTTTCAGATGTTTATGGAAATAATTGACATCAAATTCACTGGGCCAAGTTAGTAAAGGACCGTTGTTACTAGCATTCAAAAGCCAGGGTCTGTCATGGTATTAGTGCCAATGCATTAGTGCCCATAATTTACACATCTGTGAAAACATCATTAAGATGTATGCATAATTTGGAGCAACATCATGCTGCCTTTTTTGTCATTTTCAGGCATGTCCATGCTTATTTCACTGTGACAACAGCATGTAATCAGAGATTGTGGGTGCTAGACTGGCCTGCCTATCTCCTATCAAAAAATATGTGGTGCATTATGAAGTGCAAAATATAACAATGAAGGTCCAATATGGTTACTTAGCTGAAGACTTCAATAACTGAAGAGAGGCAAAATATTCCACCTTCGGCTTTCAAAACTGGATCAATTTCCCAGATGTTTATTAAGTGGTGTTAAAAGGAATGCAGATGTAACACAGTGGTAAACATGCCCTTGCCTGAACATTTTGGAGGGAAGTACTGACCAAACTATATGCCTCGAGGTATAACCCAAACATGTCTAATTTGTGGTAAACAAGACAGAAAAATTAACCCCTTAAAATTTCAGGCTTGTTACTGTAACATGGAGCGATGATGAGGCAGACGCATGTGCGGAGAAAAGCCAGATTTATTAAGTGCAAATCCAAACTGTCCAGGGTTGTTGAGCCAACACGGATTGCATAATGGACAGATATGACGAAATAAACACAGAATTCCAAACAATAAAAACACATCAAACTTCAAACAGTACATACAATGCAATACATCCAACAAATCAAACATACAAAGACCAACAAGAAACTCAGGAAAACACAGGGCTTAAATATCACAGGCATGATGAGGGACAGGCAGAAAACAGGTGGAAATAATCAGGGGCGGAGTCATGAAACAAGGGGGCAGGACAGTGAGGTAAACACAAATGCACATGGACAGGAATGGAAAGTAAACAAGAGCACATGCATGACTGGGAGGGGTCAATCGTGACAGTTACATACTAAGTCTTATTCTTATTACTTAGTAACATCAGGGATTTCAATGCAAACTTGGAGAGCTACTTTTAGGTTATAGAAGTGTGTAATAAAATGTGTAATAAAACATACCAATTAAGGTTTTAACTGGATTTTGAGAGATCTTGATACTACAGGCTCTGTAGAAAATAGAAAAATACAAAAGAGGCCCAAAGAGCACCAAAATAGCCACCCTAAGCTCCCATGGCAAGGGAGGGAGCAGCAGTGGAAACCATACTCTGGCAGTCCAACATGGACCTACTAGTAAGCTTGGAATTCTGTCCGTTGCTTTCAGGATGAAGGGAAATTGAGGGAAGGCATAAAGGAACCAATTTAGTAAGCATTGCACCAACATGTCCAGGCCCAGTAGTGGCTAGGCATACAGGGAGAACCACAGATCTGATTCAACAGTGAGAACACACTGGCAAACAAATCTACTGAGGCCACACCATAAATGTCCCAAAATGTCTTGACCACCTTCACATGTGGTCCCCACTCTCATGGAGCTGTCTCCTGGAGCTGTCCCTTGCCTTGGCTCAGACAATAAGTCTACCTCTTAATTGCTCAGGCCAAGCAGTGAGGCAAAGCAACAAAGTGCCCATGTCATCACTGAGCTTGTGTCCCCTTTGTCACAAAAGCAACTGTATTACCAAATGATGATTCTGTAGTTCAGGCAAAAAGCATCTCCATCTTAGGTATACAACAGCTCTGCAATTGGTTTATGTTTTCTAAGCGCAACAAAATGGCTGCTTCCTACCAGTACCATGTAGTTGTTGTATAGCCAGCTAACCTGAAAGGGACATGTCATTGATGACCAGCTGCTAGCACAAGCAGACTAGCACCAGAGGCACACCAAAAAAGGCCACCTTGCACAGTTCATCATCATGGTGTGTTTGTGTCTTCACACCAGTGTGAAGTGTGTCAGTGTGTCTTTTTACATCCAGATGTAAAAAAGTATTTGCCCCTCACCCGATTTCTTCTATTTTTACTAATTTGTCACATTTTAATGTTTCATTCATCAAGATTTATTCAAAAGTTATATCTCCTATGTGAAAAAGTAATTACCTACTAAACTGGTAGTGCCTCCTTGGCAATAACAACTGTAATCAAAGATTTCCGATAACTTGGTATGAGTCGTTCACATCACTCTGGAGGTATTTTGGCCCACTCTTCTTTGTAGAATTGTTTTAACTCTGCTACATTGGGGGTTTTCAAGCATGTACTGCCCATTTACAGTCTTGCCACAACATCTCAGTGGCAGTCCACTCAGGACTCTGACTCTGCCACTCCAAAACCTTAATTTGGTTTCTTTTGAGCCAATGTTCCTATAATGAAATGCAATTTTAGCTAAATGCCAAATGTAACAGGACCCATGTCTTCCAAAAAGTTCCACCTTTGGCTCATCAGTCAAGAGAATACTATCCCAAAAATCTTGGAGGTCATCTAGGCAAGTGAGGTCTGCAGTTCTTTAGAGTTTGTATGGGTTCTTTTTTAATCCTCCTGGATGAGTCATTAATGGGCATTTGGTGAAAATTCGGTAGGTCAGCAACTCCTGGGAAGATTTACCACTGTTCCAGGTTCTCTGCATTTGTGGATATTGGCTTTCACTGTGGTTTGCTGGACTCCCAGAGCCTTAGCAATAGTTTTGTAACCCTTTCCTAACTTGTAGATTTCAATATCTTTGTTTCACATCTGTATTTGAATGTCTTTAGAAGAGATGGCATAATGTGCTGCTTACACAAAGTTCTAGCCAGTTTCACATTGCCAGACAGATTCTATTTAAGTGATATTTAGATTCAACAGGTCTGGCAGTAATCATGTATGGGTGTGCCTAGTGAAAGTGAACATAATAGTCAACAGAATTTGTTTAAGTTTGTAGTCCTGAGAAACTGTTACTAGATCTTATGGTTCTGATGTTTGCAAAGCCCATCAGGTTAAACATCTGTATGGTATATATCAGGTACACACCTCAGGATGTCCCTATATGTCTAAGTCAACTTATAATGAGCAAGATAGACATGGTGGAAGCTATAGGCAATAGAAGTCAAAAGCACGCCACAAAGAATTCTACAATTTCACTAGTCTTAACAAGGGCATTGCTTGTGTGTCTGCTTTCCACACTCAAGCGGCATAAGTTGGAGATGAGGGCTTCAATTGGAGGAATCCTGCCAGTATCCAAATGCTCTGCAGGTTCCAGTGACTGGTTTTGCCATGGTTTCAAGAACTCTTGCTTACATGCTAGTTCATGCATGTGAAAGGAAAGCTCAATAAGCATTAGTAAGCTCTCTCACATCGTCCCTGAGGCTGAAAAAGCAAACTCAGGGACCTCAGGGAGTTGGCAGAAAAATATGCTAAACTTAGAGGCCAGAGAGTGTCCATGACTAAAGGGGCTAGGGCCAGTTTAATAATGCTCAGCTTGGGAATTTGAGGATGAATTGGAGGTAGTGTCCTGAGAGTGCACTGAGCCATGCGACATACCATATGGCAAAGGCAATCAACCATTATGGGACTCCACTTTGTAAGAGTGTCTGAAAACTAAGTCCTTTGTGTTCAAAGTGAAGGCATATACTGCTGAGGTAGTAACTCAGAGGACCCTTCAGCAGGTATGGAAGGAAGTGTTAGAGTGCAGCATGACAAAAAGACTTTATGTGATGCATGTATATAATAATAACACAACCACCTTATGTGTCAGGGCAGTGGATAAAGAGGTCTTAATCTTTTTGTAGGCCCTTGTATAGTGCTGGATAGAAATCTGCATGGGAATGAGATTGATGCCTCTACTTGAGTCAGGCAGAGACCCAGAGCAACCAGCCGTGACTGGTGCTGCTAAAATTGAAACCCAAACCCTCTCACATGCACTAGCAGATATGGATTATTGCTGGTGGATTGACAAAAAACAAGTTGAACAACAAACAATATCATTCTAGTATAAACCAGTGTTTTACACTAGTAGTAAAATATACTAACAGTATTTATTATCAGTGTGTTTTTGTTGAATTGCAATGATTGAATTCAGTAGCAAACAGCTTCCATGGCCTGATGAATGGTAAGCCCCGCCATGCTAAAGTTATTCTTACAGTTGGTATGCTTAACATACTTTGAGTGAGAATACCAAGCAAGGGGAAAGATCCACAATAACCTTTCCACCAATACAACACATCTCTCCTGATGCACTTTCACTCACTCCTCAAATTCCCCAGCTATTACAAATATAGCTATGAACTACATCAGAGTGAGAAAACGTCCAAGACAGAAAATGTGTGAAAGTGTGCAAAATTTATGTAGGCATTCTTTCAAATAAAAACAAATTAACTACCTGGTCCTGGCCCAATGTTGTATGTGACAAATTTGTATGTGACAATAAGTTGTAAGGCTGTATTGAACTCAGGTCAGGTAGCAGTCCTCTAGTGCTGTCAGAAAAGTTAGTGTCTGAGCTTGGCTCTAAACTAGCAAGGTGCTTGTGAATCATGATCACCAACAACATGTCACAATCTATGCACACACTGGTTAGAGCCTGCCTAAGATGATCTGAATTGAGGCATGAGGAGCATTTTCTATAATCTGAAATAAACAACAGCCCATGCTGGTATCCAGAGTTGATCAGGGATGCTAGTCTAAGGAGACTTGCTTCAAGCATGTAACTTTTCTGCAAACAGACTGGGGAAATCAGGTGTAACTGCCCAGGTCATTAGTCAGCCCATGAGCAAGGGTGCTTGTCTATGGATACAAAAGTAGCATTCTGAGCTAGTGGTCTCAGCCAGAGTAATTTGAGCATATTAACAGCATTCACAGCTAGAACATAATAGGACCTTCAAACTATGACAGTGTGCAAGAGTAGTCCACGTTGTTTGCTTCTGTTAGAAGAGGCAGGAAGATGTGTTTTTGTACTACTGTATTTGTATTACTGACTACGTCATATGACATTTCTTCACACCTTACAAAATTTCAACTGTGAGAAGTTGCACAAGTAGTTGCTATTGTACCTCCGGCAGTCAGCAGGACCAAAATAAAATCACAGTTGCAATGTCAGGATCCGTTTCAGCTTTCCTACTGTGAGTTGTTAGAATGTCCTAAATCATTCTCTGCATCCCGCTCCTCTCCCTCCCACCCCAGCTGCCTTAAATAGGCGGAAGCACAGAAACACACCTGAATGTTTCTCCTTTCTGACTGTAATGGTAAACTAGAAGGGAAAAGGTTCTTAGCGGTGGGTCTGGGACAGAGAGGGCGGGGGGGTGGTGGGGATGTGTGCACAGTGTTGCAGGCCAGGGGTTGAGGTGCAGGGCCATGCTGGGGTGGGGTGACTAGATGCTTTAGTGCTGTGATGAATCACCTGTGTGCAGATGGAGGAGGCTGGAGCAGAGGCTGCAGCCTTCAGACAGGGACTATGATGGATGAAGTAAAGAGAAGTCTTCCTCTCACACACACGCTACGTCACACTCCTCCTATACTCACAGGACACTCTCACTACTGGCCACACACACACACACACACACACACACACACACACACACACACACACACACACACACACACAGAACTGTCATGTGTGTGTGTGTGTGTGTGTAAGAATGCAATAAAGAATGAAGGAACTACATACAGTCGCTGTTGAGTGTAAAACTCATTGACAAAATTGAAAAAAAAACAGCTAATGAAATACGGTATTGCTGTTGAATCTGCTGTTTTCTGATTTGCTGTGGCATTTTTTGTTTCAGTGCTAAGTGTTTGATTTGTTTTGTTTTTGATTGCTGCTGCATTTTTGCTTATTTTTTGCTGTTGTGCCTTTGGTTTATTGCTTTTAGTTTACTGTTATAATTCTGATTTACTGTTGCATTTTTTTGTGGTAGTGTTATGTTTTTGTTGGTTTTTTGATTTACTGATGCATTTTGTATTTGCTGTTGTGTTTCTTATTTGATGTTGCATTTTTGGTTTGCTGTTGCGTCTTTGCTATTTTGTTTTCCGATTTGTTGCTGTGTTTTTGATTTACTGTTGCATTTTGATTTGCTGTGGTGTGTCTGATTTGCTGTTGCATTTTCTGATTTGGTATAGCATTTTTGGCTTGCTATTGTGTTTCTGATTTGCTGCTGTTTCTGTACACCCACAAAGAAGAATACACTATGTACTTTCAGCCCAATCACATTTTTCCCCACATATAAATAGAGAGATGGATGAGTTTACGTAGGTCTTGTGGTCATACTTTACATTATCAGACAAACCTATAAGGACACTGTCCACACTCCATCTGCCCTCCCTGACCCTATTTTGTGCCAGTTACAAATCGTGGAGTTCCTCGGCAACATATGTCAGGTTTTACAATAAAAACAACAACAGCAAGTAGGAGAGAACTGT
This sequence comes from Pygocentrus nattereri, assembly GCF_015220715.1. Lineage (NCBI taxonomy): Eukaryota > Metazoa > Chordata > Actinopteri > Characiformes > Serrasalmidae > Pygocentrus > Pygocentrus nattereri. The sequence continues at coordinate 22,855,802 of NC_051223.1, forward strand.
TTAATAAGCTGCTACAGTACTGCACAGATACCATTCATTTATTTAATTTTCAGTCAAAATGGCCATTAAATACAGATGATTCCTCAGGAGATACTTCTGAGGAGATTAGATACAACATAATCCACTTGCATTAGAAAGGAGAAAGTCGAAGGAAACAAACCAGTGAAAAAACTGACTTCAAAGCCCTGGTTCAAAGACCTGCTAGACCTGGTAGACCACCAAAACTGTCACCATCAGACAAACAGAACTTAAAGCTTTCATTTTTAAGAAAAATGAGAAAATCTAATTCCTCATTCCTTCAGATCTGAAAAAATTTACAGCTGTTTCTATCCATCCTTCCTCTGTAAGAAGACACCTCAGCACAATGAGTCTGAAAGGATGTGTAGCTGTAAAGAAGCCCTTTTTGAAAAAAGAAAAGATGAACATTTACAAATCAACCAAAGAAACTTCAATGTCAGATTTCAATGTCACATATTATTGAATGTGTTTGGAATTACTTGGATTGGTTCAGAAAATACAACCAACCTCTAAGACTGAACTTTGGAGGTGTGGGAAATTGAAAGCAAGGCTCCTGAAAAGAATGTAAGCTGTAATAAAGCATGTAGATTATATATCTATATATAGTAGTCTTTAATTTTTGCACAGTACTATATATAGGAACAATAAACACAGACATAAATAATAAACATTTCTTCATAAATTTAAGCCACACTCATTATTACACAGAGTACGTTATAGTTCTGCTAAATGGATAAAGATAAAAGTCCACAATGATACTTTTCTTCATGGTCTCTTTTTGCTGTTACCATAGAGACCCTCCCACTGCCCTCCCTGTAGTCTCAGCCCTCCTCTCCCTATGCTGGTCCCCTGGGCTGGCGACCCCCTGCCTGGGGACATGAGTAAATTTGCATAGCTGGCTTGTCAGACAAGTCATAGAGTGTGTTGTTTGGCTGGGAGAGGCAAGCACAGGAGCAGGAGTGCTATGCCACGACTAGGCTGTTGCTGCCCCACTGTGCCAGCTCTATCTATGCTGCTTGGCTGATTTACGGCCCACTGCAGGGGTCCCAGTGGTCCAGCCACCATCCTTACACATTTTTAAATCAGGACGGGAAGAAGCATGGTGGGGAAGACAGCGATGCGCTGAGGGCTCAAGTTTTATAGCAGCACAAGCAGAGATATATATATATATATATATATATATATATATATATATATATATATATATATATATATATATGAATAAGGGTGGGTCGCTAAGGGGTATGTGGCATAGAGAAATGATCAGGTCTTAAGTTCCTGATGGATTTCCTGCATGTGAGAACCCAGCAAGGGTGTTGTGCAAATCATATCATCACTGTCCAAAAACAAACAAACAGACAAAACCCCAAAACAAACAAACAAACAAACATCTAAAAAAAAAGAAATCTCCAAAATAGTAACTTTACAAGAGAAGGCAAAAATGCTCTAATCTTTTAATGTATGTTAACGTTTACATTGTATTTATAATTATTTCTAAATATATATATCACTTGGAATAAAAGTCAACAAAAATGGAGATCACAAATGTTTTTTGTCCACAACTGCAGAGAGGCAACTTAAAACAAAGTGGGAACTTGACAACTCTGACTGAACTACAAACAAAAATGTTTAGCTTTCTATAATTAATAACAGAAGAACATGAAATTACAATCCTTGGCATTTCAGTCCAAGAAGTACTTTCACATGATTGATAAAAGAAAATCTTCAAGGAATTTATGCGTTCCTAACATGTCCCATCAAAATATTTTTGGTTACATGTTGCTTTAGTTGAGGCAATTTTATGTACCTACTTTATTTTATAGCATTTCTTATAAAGACACTTTTGCTTGATTAGATGAAGAAAACACACAAACAATCTAACATATACACAAGCCAACTCATAAGCAAATGATCACAGAATGATAAGGTAGTGGTCTTGCCAGAAGTCCCACTCTGCCCTGGAGACAGCAGGTGAGGAGATATTTATATTTAACACGCGCACACATACACACCAAACCACAACCACCCCCCCCATCTCATACTAACACATTCCCCAGCAACATCTCAACAGGATTTACAAGGTGTGGATTAAAATATACTCCCATAAAAATGTCCACAGTATTCAAAAACATATCTCAGCAGGACCTTTGCAAAGAACAGTATCCAGTATCTTTAAAGACCACGTACTGTAATTTCTATATATTGTCTTAAATTATTAGTAAAGTGTTTATTTTTTACATAAATGGCTGCAACTGTAACAACTGAAATTTCCCCCTGGGATCAATAAAGGAATCTGAATCTGAATCTGAATCTTCTCCATATGGCTCAGCTGGATGATGCTAGTCCAGGCAAAGATCAGAAGTTTTCTTTCTTGTCCCCAAGTCAGATAAACCTCTTGACAGAAACAACTCCTAAAACTAACACAATAAAATACATAAGATGAAAAAAAAAGAAAAAGCCAGCACATGTGTTACGAAAGAGCAATGTATACTGCAGGTTGCAATATAATACTGCAGCATGCAGGTCATTATGCGCATTGAGCTGAATGTGCTGAGGATGGATATGCTGTGTGTGCAGCAGGCCAGAAGAGCTCGGGTTGAGGATAGATGTATGGGGTGAGCTGGAGGGCTTCCATGCCCTCAACCCCCGCCTTCTCTCTCACTCTCTCACTCTCTCGCCTCGCCAGAGTTGGTCTGGATCACTGTGTCCGGCACGTATGTGCAGCTGACAGCCATTCATTCACACATGTGACTCATGGGGGGTGGGGGGACTTTTTGGATGGCTCCTTCACCAGAGAAGGCATTAGGGAAACATAAGGAAAGGAGAAGCAACAAGTCTGAATTCCTTCCTCCTGGAAAGGAAAGTGAAAATCTGAAGATCCCAATTTGATCTACCCACAATCATTTGTAACATTTAATAAATTAAGTTAAACCTGGACAACTAAATATAAGATCGATAGTTCAGTGTTTAGTGTGTGTACCCTTTTTGGAAAGTTCAGTCTTAGAAGTTGGTGGAATTTTCTGCTTCTCACAATCCAAGTAATCCTAATTAATAGACTCATCAGTCCATAAAACCTTACCCAGTAACTCAGCTGTCCAGTTTCAGTGTCTGAATGCAGATTTTCGTTTTTTTGTTCTTTTTGTCCATGTCCTTTTCTCAGCAATGGCTTCTTGACAGCTACTGTCAAGTTGACTTGCAGTGGAAGGATGGACAGAAGCACGTTTGGATCATTGGATTAATGCTTTACGTATGGTTTATCTGATGGTGACAGTTTTTGTGGTCTCATTTCCTCTCTATATTTTAGTAATTTTTGCTTTGGATTTTCAGCTTCGGAAATTCCTGTTTTTCATTTGTTTTCCTTTGACGTTCCCCTTCCTTATCCAAATGGATAATCTCATATCTAATCTAATAACAAAAAAATACAGGGCAGCTAAGGTGTGTTTGTGTAGTTGCTTGTGTGAATGTTAGTGTCTCTTTGAAGAGGAACAAAATGTCAGTGTCAGCTTTTATTGGGAGAACACAGCTGTAACTGGTTGGTTTTAAGTTTCTGCACAGTACAGTTTGCAAACTATTCTCACTGTCTCCTGTATGCAATGGATTTTCACTATCCAAAGTCCAAAGTCAGGAATGACTCAGTTATCTGTAAGATGGTTAATATTAGATTGATCTCCTCATTAACATTATGTATTAGACCAGCAGATGTACCTAGAATGTACTGGTCTAATTACATGATGGTAATAATGAGATCAATGAACATTAAGTGTCCTACAGATACATGGAATTTCTTGACTTTTGACTCATTCAGTATATAGATCATAATGTCTCTGAGAGCTGTTAAAAATCTAGATATATTCACACTATTAATCTTACAGAATGGGCTGCATTTGGAGCATTACTTCCACAGTGTGTACACAAAGTGATCTTACTTCTTACATAAAACACTGAACTGAGCTTAACCAGCAAAGCATCCAGTAAAGAACAAATAAACACGCAATACTCTTGGCCTTGTTTACACATCAAAACACATTGCTAACACAGCTTATAGATTAGACACCTCTTCCATTTAGTGCCACTGACACACTTACCAAATGTAGCATATGATTCAGCTACTCTGCTTTGTTTGATCAACGCCACTCACCCAGAAATAATGGCCCATTTCGACACTCAGTGTAGGGGAAAAAAGAACCAAAAAAAGAAAATAAAATAGTTGAGTACACAATGATTGTGTACAATGATTCCACTTGTCCATCTGAAATATTTAGCTAAAATTTTAATGCAATGTTGTGGCAAGACTTGTTATGATTTAACATATCATATTTCATATGAAAGTACCCAGATTATTCATTAAAAATCCCAAAAGTTGTGCATTTAAAAAACAACAAAATCTTGTGTCTCTATTTTTTTGTCATTTATTTTTAATAAGCCATGTTATTAATTTAATTTATTTAATTTAGCCACTGATTTTTCTTGTGATCAGTGCTACAGCACCACCAAAACTACTGCCACTTCATTGTAAAAAAGTAAATGGCACTCTCTAGGGTCGGTGTTTGTTTAATTTGTTCTGGGCTACCATAGAAACATGACAGCACAACATGAAAAAGAGGAGCCACTTCCTATGCAGATATGAAGGGCTCATTCTAAGCTAATGAAAAAAGTTACAGGTGATTTTACAGTAATGAAAACATGGTTTTGTATATTACTATAATAGATTATATTACTATAATAGAACTCTTAAACACTGCACCTTTAACTGACACTGAACATGAAAAGTATCTTTTTAACTTCACCTGTAAAGGTACATTTTTTTGGATGTTTTTAAACACTTTTACTTCAGTAGAAATATGTTCATAGGAAATTAGTTTATTAAGTCGAAATTGTCCTAGTGAAACACAAAAGCAAGTGAAAACACAAAAGGAAACAGTCCTCCCTCCCTCCACACAAAGACCTTCAGCACCCAAGTTGTTTCCTCTTTTTCCTTCATGTCTGTCTGCCTGTTTGTTCTGCTGCTGTAAATACTCACGCTAAAACAACAGGGACTCTCCTGAATCCAGGAAACACTGTGGGTCTGTGTAATTCCAGGAGAAAGAGGATGTTGCATCTCTTTGGTGAGGAAAGAACAGCTCCTTTCACTGTTGCATAATCAATGAATGTCAGGAGTGATAAGCAGCAGAACAGCACAGGAAGTCTAAACTGGAGAGTCCAGGAATGAAACGGTGGCACAAGGTGTGGTCCACTTACATTTGTAAAGTAAATACAGTGCATGCAAAATCAACAAAAACAGCTTATTAAGTAAAAATGCTTCATCCATAAAAAATGTAATAGCTTATATTTTTATATAAAGAACCCGTTGTCTTCCATCAAAAAGAAAAAAAAAGAAAAAAAATGATGTCTGACAGATGAAAGGTCTTTTTCGAGGTTACACTAGCAAGTAAATTACTTTTTATCTCATTTCAATCAAAGATACTTTGGGGCTATTCAAATGTTTATATGCCCATGTGCATTATGTATTAGTATGTTCAATTTCATAATCCTTGAACATTTTCAATTTTCAAATGTTCTGATTATAGGGACCTTGCAGCATAATTGCAACCATAAATCTAATTTATTTTCTCAGCATGAAATCTTTTTCCTGTTTTATCATTATCTGTGTTATTTCTCTGGTTATCATTAGGGCCAGAACCATGTTGAGAGAGTGGAGGAGAGGAAGGAAAGAGAAAGGAGTAAAAAAAGAGGGGGTCAGGGGCAGGACCGTGGAACATTAATAACATATTTGTGCCATTGTTCGAATGGCTGCACTTGAGCAGTGCTGAAATTAAGCAATGATGTTTGAAATGGGAGATATGGAATAGGCTATTACAGCCCACCTGAGGGCCTTTTACCCTGAAAGGGGTCAAAGAGGGACCAGAAGGCTCATGAGATTCAGTTTTATACTCTGCTAAAAGAAAGGGGAGGCTGTCTTTCTCTCTCTGCACCCCTTACGTCTGTCCATACTCCCTCACATTTATAGGTTGCGTCTTTGTTTTGCAGGGAATGCAGGCTTTCTTTATGAAGGGAGATGTTTAGGTCATATCACCAAATCTCTGCTTTCTCTCATATTAGCACAAACTGACATGTGCAGTGCTTATTATACTACATGAGTGACTCTTTGTCCATCTCAGCACTGTTTGTAACCTTCACTCATCAACTTGCCATCACCTCTTGCCCTTTGAGGAATCCTAGATGCCATCCTAAAGCTGTTCCATTACAGGATCAAATCAGAATAAATGTAGACTTTAGAAGCTGAACCTGCTTAGAAATCATTAATACTGTATGTGTAATACTGTCTGTACCAAATAAACTACCAGACAAATCTAATTATAAGGCACACACACACACACACACACACACACACACACACACACACACACACACACACACACACATATTTTCTAAGCCACTTATCTTCATGGGTCACGGGGGTAGCTCGTGCCTATCCCAGCAGTCATTGGGCGGAAGGCAGGAAACACCCTGGACAGGCCGTCAGTCCATCACAGGGCATATTGTGAAATGTTGTCAGTATAAGTGGTTTGAATCTGAAATTGTTGCTATACAAAAACAAACAAACAAACAAAAAAAAAGCATCTCCACTTTTTTATTTGAATATTGTAACTGTACTTTACGTTGTGTACACTATCATGATGATAAGAAATTATTTGAAAATACAGGATATTTTTGCCTCCTCCTGTAAAGTTACCATTTTGGGAATGCATGCTTTGTTTTTGTTTTTTTTTTGTTGTTTTTTTTTTGCTTTGTTCACACTGAGCTTCATGCAGCAAACTATGCTAGTTTGCTAGTTAGCATGCCAAAGGCCAGAGGACACCAACTGGACAAACACAAACAAGCTCAAACATCTGGTTGGTGCGCTATACCGGTGTTTAACTGTTGGTAGAATCTAGGATATTTTCTCTCAAATTTACTCTGGTTCATGTGATTTGTCAGTTCTTTATCTGAACATTCTAAGGAAACTGCAAACATTACAATGTTTGTGTTTGTCTGTGTTTATCTGGTTGTTGTGCTCTGACCTTAAGGGCTTCACAGCTTGCAACAAACAATAAAAGAAGGGAAGTGCAGCACAGTTCTCATTCTAAACCTGAAGCTTAAAGGGGAACAGTCATACTGAGCTAATTTCTAATGTCACAATGTCATGTAAGAAGTTTGGAAAACCTTTGTTTGCTTGTTTGTTTTACTGTCAAAGCCATTTCAGAGGCCAGTGACATCTTCTTCTATCTACAAGCAAACAATAACACAACTCACAACAGTAAATAAAAAAAGCACTCATACAAAGAGGGAATACTGAACTAGGCACATTAGCAGTTGGAGCAGACTATATTTCAATGGGGCAGCATCTAGTGTTTAAATTTTTAGAATTATTTCTGAAGTAACCATAAGACTATATTATTTTTAACTAGTGTTCAAGCAACAGAAGAGAGATGACTAAAGGTACAGCACAAGAAAACAACACACGTATATAAACTCAGCTTATAAAAATGCAAAACAAATTTTCCTCAGCATTTTTAATGTAATTTTGCTGAGCTGGGACAAGCATTTTGTAACATTATCAATCAAGGATTTTTTCTAGAAGCTAAAGCATTGTAGCCTACCTCAACTCAGGTTTCTGTCCAGTGTCCATGAAAACTACTGGAGTTCCAGTCTGGATATAAAGTCAGTCCAGAAGTTTAATCAATACCCAATACCTGATGCTCAGAATAGATTGTGTTTTGTTGAAGTTCAGGTTATTTATAGAAGCACCTACTTTTTAACTCCTACCTATTTCACAGCTTTTCAGCAGTGTGTGATACAGATTTTCTTACTGCACATGTTATTAACTGACTTAGAGTAAAAATTCCATAGATACCTACTGAATCTCAGGAGATAAGGGGCCATAGTCACATCCCCAGCTGTAGCCCCACCTCAACCAGTTGAACAGTACAATGGGGTTCTCGGAAATCTTTATCATCTTTAGAACTATCAAATCAAATCACACTGTCACAGCCCCTTTGTAGTGCTTAAATGATCAATTAAGTGCTTAAGTGATCAATTAATTCTTGAGCAAGACTATGTGACATTATAACTGGCCCACCTAAAGCTACTGTTCAAAAATGTTCAAAATAAAGTTCATGTAGGTTACACTCAGACTTCAAAAATGAGTTGTCATACAACTTTTGGTTAGCAATTGAATATTCTTTACTAAGTTTATAGCAAGTGCAGTCCATGAGAAAAATTGTCTTCTTGTTCATTTGTTTATTTGTGTCCTCTGGTGTATTGAAGGTACTACATGCTTCCTAGGCATTAAGCAAAGTCGGTGGGGGTATGTTAAAAACAGTACTGAAAAGCAGGGTCTGTGTCCCGTTTTGTCCCCTCCTATGCTTGGCTCCCACCCCCTTCTCATGGCCATTCTCACACACACACACACACACACACACACACACACACACACACACACACACACACACACACACACACACACACAGAACTGTCAGCTGCTTATAAGCATATGATGGATGGGCTCTCAGGCCCCTTAAACCAATCCCTTCATCAGTGAGGTATGCACCCGTTCCTTACCTCACTAGCAGCAGCACCTCCAGCAGTGCCCCCATCCCCCTCTGCCACTCCCTCAGCCCCCAGAGAGCCCCTCACCATGGAGGCCAGACAGGGTCATGGCGAGGGCATGGCGTTTATGAGGTGAAGTTATTTGCCTTCTCTCACAACAGCGTGCTGTAGCAGTGACATGGCCGGGCCTTAGCTCCAATAGAGAGAGAGAGAACAGAGAGAACAGTGGGGTCAGTGAGGTCACTCGTCAGTGAAAGGATAGCTATATAGCACAGACACACTCAAACACACATACAAAGATACTCCCACCAGCACCAATTTCCTCTCAGATTTTCCAAAGTAATCTCTTCTCAAGACACCTAGTATATTCACTCCAGTGCTGTTTTTAAAATCTTTAAAAGGTAAGCAAAAATTGTGCATAATGTTTTACTTATGGAATCACCTGAAGATTTTTACTGTCGCAGTTATCAAGTGTTACACCCCTGGTCAAATGATAGGTTTTGTTGGTTTTGAACAACTCCACAGAGAACACACTTAAATTTGGCATTTTGCCTAAAAATGTTAGTGTTTAGTGTACATTTTTAATTAGTGTAAAATACTGGAACAAAACATAGAATATAATGTGCCATAACATCTGCACATGCCTTATTTATTTATTTAGTTAGCTAGTTAGCTAGTAGAGGATGTGTTAACTTTTTAATCTTTTTTTAGAAAATCAGCAACACGTCATTCTACCAGAGCTGGCCAAACTCCACGAGTTGGAGTCCAAAAATTAAAAATGAATAATTACTTCTCTCATTCTGTAATAGGATTACTTTACCTGCTACATACTGTCAAAGATATCTCACTCATTACTTCTAATTTACTCTTTAAAACCCATTTTAAGGGAAAAATGGAAAATGGAAAGTCTTCTCAGTTCTTTATTTATAAACAAACAGCCAATCGCAATAATCATTTAAAAGGCATGGCATGATTGCTGAGACTTGATTAAAAAGATGAATTGGGCCAATGTTATTTAAAAACCTAGAAACTAATCAGTAACATTGAAACAACTTATTTGAAATATAATCTTTGTGAACACAATGTAAAGCTTTCAGAGCTGTTTCTGAATAAAAATGAAGCTTTGCATATATGGGTGATGTTTATTCTGTCTGTTCTTTAGATGCTTTGTCAGCTTGTTGATGATGGAATGTTGTTGCACTTTAAAAATGAAAACAAAGGGATGTTTACACTCAAAAAGTCACCAGGCTGCCTTAACATGCTGAGTTTATGGAACTTCAAATAGTATGTCAACACAACTTAAGGATTCTTGTTCTGTTATTGTTCAGTCATCAAGGCAGAATAAACTTTTAAGTTAAAAATATTTCGTTAATGGTTTGTGAGCTCACTCTGACTACTCATATTCCTAAACACAATCATACAGTCAGCTTTTCACAAGTAGCATTAATTATACACAAGGACAAGCACAGATAATAATTATTTAATTATCTTGAATTATCTGAAATCTCTTATACAGGCTAATTAATATTAGAAACACATTAGCAATTGTTATGAAGTCAGTAACTGTAATTGTAATGTGATTAGAAATATTGAAACTGCAGTATGTTATATTACGTTGTTGAAGGAAAAGTAATTGCATTACTGTAATATGTTGCTTTGCACAGCATTGTTTCCAACACTGACACATGCAATGATTAACTGTGGGGCTTCAGGTCAGTCTTACCTTCCCAAGCTTGTATCAGGCTGATGTGAAAAAGGTGGACTGCTCTGTGACCCTATATACCACCCCAGACCTTGCGTTCCTCGTATTGGTTATCTGAGTCTCCATGGGAGCAAGATTATCTCTGTCACTCCAGATAAGCAAATAATTATTGCAAAGAAGTTGGGGTGGACCTTCATTTGACTTTTATCCTTATTGTTTCTCAAATTCTGACAGGAAATTGCTCCACCATACTTAAGTGCCTGTATTAAAAATTGTTATGTGACATATAAAAATATATATTTAAAAAAATAATAATGAGAAGAAAAAAAAAGAGCACTTTTTTAGCACTGACAGAAAATACACCACTTTAGCTCATTTGCTCGCTGAGAAGATTGTTTTGTCATTGACATTTATGTTTTAAACACTTCTCATTTCCTACATGAGAGAGGACAATGTAGTGCCAAAATGATATGCAATCTGACAAAAGAAAAAAAGGAATTGTTAAAAATGATGCTCGACTGGAGCCATTGTGATTTTAAAAAAGCCCACTTTCCCAAAATGAGAAATAATAATAGGTGTAAATCTCATGCAGGATGTATTTAACCAAATGTTCTAATCCCTTCACATTGTTGGTGGCACTCAACTCTCTGTGGGGAGTGTATCAACTTTCCTCCTCACACACAATCCCCTGCTCCCTGGTGCTCCTGCAGTGGGTGGGAGAACATGATATGATTACATTACATTCTTAATGGGTCTATTCCATTGTAAAATTCAAACATTTATGCCACCTGCAGTGCCTGGAGGCAAACTCTCATACACTGCTTTTTCCAGCCTTTATATTTCACTTTCTTTTTTTTTTTTTTTACTCCCCACATCTATGTCCCACCTTCTCCCCCCTCTCTTTCTCTATCTCTTAAACATACACTGACCTGTCTGTTATTATGGCCATAGCTATCTAAAAGACCAGATGAATGAGTCCCACCTCAGAAAATGAGATTTATCATTATATTGGATAATAGGAATGTTATCACCTGCATACTATACTGTGCAAAAGTCAGAGACCACCCATCATTTAGTTAATTTCCAGTCAAGCACAAGTTATTAGTTTTAGAGATAAAAGAAAATCTGCAAACCTAACAAAGAAGCTGCTGGTTTTCTCAAAACAATAGATTGACCACTCCAGAGCCCAGATGTCAATATCACTGAATGTGTTTGGATTATTTGGCTTATGAGCAGAAAATGCAACCAACTTCTGAGACTGAACTTTGATTTTCTTTGAGATGCTGAAAGCAAGTCTCCTGAAAAGAACCGAAGCTGTTAAAAAGAGAAAGGGGTGGACACACAAAATATTGAAAAACAATATATATCTAGTTAGAGGCTTTTGTGAAATGTTCCGCTAAATATGCATTTCCTGCTTTTGTCTTTTACTGACACTGAAAAATCAATACCTTATACTGAATAGCTGAAAATTGGATAAATAAAGTGTGATCTCTGATTTTCGCACAGCACCGCGCAAGGGAAGCATAACCCACATAAGCTACCTACGTACATGAACAGGGTGGTTTTTGAGTGTATAATTTCTTTTGCTTTAGTGAGGGATGAATATTCAGATCAAAATTCAAGAACTTATAAACAAATCACAGTGTCTGCTAGATAGTTGAAAACATTGCATTGATGAATGATCGATGCATTGATGAATTCACAACAGGGTATATGATTTTGGAATCATTTTTTAATGAAATGCAACACAAATGCAATAAACTTAAGATAAATAACTTGTCTAAACAATGCAAATATCTTAGAGTTATATTCCCCACAATGTCAAAAATTACATTAACCCAAAAAAATTCATTCCCAGTGGGTCTCAAAGTCAGGATGTACAATGATTCCACTTTTTTTTCTGAGGCTTGAGCAACTTTCTGGCACACAGCTGTTGCCAGCGTCACAATATTCAGCAATGAATCCAGTGTTTATGAAAATAACGTCTTTTTCTTTTTTATAGACCCAAAAAGTGACTTACATGAATTTTCACATCTGATTTTTTTAAAGCTTTTGCTTCTGCAGTGTAACAGCGACAAAGTCATTTCAAAAGTTAGTCATTCTTAAGAAGTGAAAGGCATTTCTGTCCATTTCCAAAATTCTACACTGAACAGGCTTTACAGGCTTGCATATCAAACAAAAAGACGCATGACAAAGAGAATGGAGAAATGAAATAAAAAGGAATTTTTGGCAAAGCAGGAATGAAAGTGACGAGAGGCAACATTGAGATTTGATCCATTTTAAACCACCCTCTCACGCAGGTTCTGATTGTCCTTCATGATCACGTGACACAGGACTTCAGAAGCCTTCAAGTGCCTGAAGTGCCTGTTCATGCGCTGCATCAGCCGACCTCACCACGGCACCGCTGTTACCAACGCTAACCCTCCGGCAGCAACATCACAAAAAACATTGCAGAAACATTGCTAAAACATAAAGCTGCTTCAGCCATATTAAAGCAAATGAAATGATAACTGCACCATAATAAGTATGAACATTGTCAATCATCTGAAATACATCAGCAGATAAAATTGCAGGGCTCCCATGCCTTATAAACTATTTACAGAAACTTCATTCATTTATTGCAATCTGTAACATAACCCTAAGAGGTGCTTTGGTTTGTATTTGGGAGGCCGGATTTCTATCTATTAGAGCAAAACTCTTTACAACATACTGTATGGATCTGGCAATTCAGTGACCTTTTGACATTCTTTATATATCTTGACTACCTTAAGAGCTTTTGTAGCCTTTGTTCTACTCATAACTCACAGAGGACAACATAAGACGCAAATGAAACAGGAGATGAGGCTAAACAAGAAAAAAAAAAGCAGAATGGAAAATGATCATAAATGGACACACATAGCCTATTCCCCATTAGTTACTCAAAATTTGTGAGGACTGTTCAGCCCCACCTTTGCAGTATAACTCCTCATGACCCAGTTGCCAGAGAACAGGTCAGGTACAGTGCAGGGATGGCGTCTCTTCGATCACACATCCTCTCAAAGCAAAACAAAGATCCCAATCAAACTTAATAGTTCTCTCATTAAAAAAATAACACAATCAAGAGCAATAAAGAGGAATAGAGTTCTCTCTTCATTTATATTATATTTACAGTTTATACCTTTTTATATTTATATATATTTATAGATTTTATATATATATATATATATATATATATATATATATATATATATATACACACACATCAAATAAAACAATTTTACAACTATACACCTGAATAAGAGGATACAGTAAGCAAGAGGTACTGAAGTGTATGGCTTGATTGGAAAAAAAATTAACTTAAAATTATTTTAATGTTTAGTTATCTGGGCATTAAAAAATCTCTGGAAAATCCCTGGATGCCCAGAACACGTCAATAGACTGGGCTGTGCACCGAGGACAGTGGCAATCTTGACTTGAAGTGCCATGAAGGGTTTTGAGTCTTCAGGGTGACACCCAGCTTCATGTCTTTGTGAGTGTGTACACATGCACCTGCATACACACTCTCACACACTCTCATACACACACTCATACACAAACATACATTATGCCACAGTTTTGGTCCAGTTGAGATACAAAAGTCCTCGTGAAGTAAAGTTGATTACGATGACCAGTGTAAGATAATACAGCTCTATTCAGGGTTTCCAGAAGAGTGAATCTGCGTTTCACATCTGCCTCAAGACGTTCAGTATAAATATACCACTTAGAATACGTCCAGTGCCTCATTTTCACTGAGAACTAAAATATCATTCCTTGGCTGTTGAGTCTGTAGGGTGTCATCCCCCAGTTGTCACCCATTAAGGACCTATTACTCTATGAAGTTCTGACTACAAAAGCCAAGATGAGTGAGGTGCTGCAGCAAAGACAATTGCCAGCAACTCTAACTCCCATTGCATGGAGTGCCAGTTTAGTGTCCAATTACGGGGCTTGATCTGAAACCATTCTGAGCACAGTAAAAATCGATTGTCAGCCCTTTCAGGAACCTCCTCCAAGGAGGCAAGATTTCTCAGTAGTACATCCATAAGACAGAATGCTAGCAGATGATTGATACTCCTTCAGCTGTGACCAGCTGCCCAGTAGTGGGATCATATGTTCCAGCCAGGTAGTACAGGTCCTGGCTGTGGTTGTTGGGCTTCCTCATGTGGCTGAGGCGCTCATATTCAGCACGGCTAACTACCTGGCACTTATGGGAAAATGGTCTGGACGTCATTTCATCCTCGTGACAAGACTGGTACAGGGCGTGCTGAGAAAGCAGAAGAGGAAAAATGGATAAACATGTTAACACAAGATAATAAAATAGTTCTATAATAACAAAATTTAGGAGAATTTGTTGGGAAAGTCCCATGAAGGAGATAAAGCCGTTTGAAGTGTACCTTGCCATCCTGGTGCCGTTTGCCCAGTTTAGTTTCTTCTGGGTGGTAGAACCACTTCACCTTTACGACCATATTGCTTGCCCAGGATTCCCACAGGCTCTCAATGCGGCCAATATAGGGGAGATGAGGCCGGCCAGAAGATAGAAACACTGCACAGTCGCCCACTCTGATCGTGTCTTTTCCCCGTACAATTGCCTTGTAGAAGAGTTTCCGAGCCTTTCCCTTTAAGCCTCGTCTCTGATGACAGATATACAGTAGCACTTTAAGACAAACTAATTTTTATAGACGTTCACGTATTGAAATGTCTGCACACATTCTATTAAAGAAATGACCATGGCTTGATAATTGAGCGACTCACCTGAGTAGGGTTCCCAGACCACCTCCATAGCTGACGTGCTGGCAAAAATGAAGATGAATTTGGTGGTCTGTCTGAAGAAGACATCTTCTGTTTTTTTGGAAAGTCCTTGGAGGATTTGGATTGTGCTGTAGACGAGTTGCTGGGGATATCTTTTCTCTTTTGATGCTTGCTTGTACCATTGTTGACCATGGCCTTTGGGCTGTTGACATGCATGGCTTTAGCACTAAATGCATGATGTGGCAGGGCAGTTGGTGACTCTTGGAGCTGCTGCTGTTGGAGGACTGCATGACGGGAGGACATGCAACCCTGCAGGAGAAGTTGAGATGCCTCCTCTTCATCTGAGCTGTAAGATGAGTCATTGTCAGAGGAGCAGACACTAGAACTGGACAGCGAGCCTGAACTTGATGAGCTAGAGGAACCTGAGGATGAGGAGGAGACAGAAAGACGAGACAGAAAACGGCCAGTGTTGCGCAATGCTGCTCTTCTAGCATCTTCTTCCTCTTCTTCATCTTCATCCATGTCTGAGTAGGAGCTGAGGCAATCAGTATGGCAGTTCAACCCATAATCTGTATACTCGCCAAGAACTAGACCCTGAGATTGCTTCTGCATGCCAGATGAACCCTTGAGAATGTGGCTGCCATTCCTCTTGGTATCTTTTACAAGTAGCATTGGTTGGGAATAGTCCATCTGAGAGGTCAGTTCTACCATACCTTTGTTCCCAGAGACCTTTTCTATTCTCCCTGCTCTAGTTTCAAATTCTGCACTTCCAAGAAGCATGAGTGCTTTTCCATTCTTTGTCTTTGGGGAGGTAACTCCTTCATGGTCCAGTTTGACCAGGTACTCTCTCCTGTCTCCTGTCCTCTTCCCCCGAGCGTTTGAGGTGCTTTTATGACCAAGGGATAACCCAGATGATGGTTGCTGGTTACCAAAGGAAGTGTAACCATTAGCAATGCTACTAAAGGAATCAACTTCAAAGGACGTGCTGAAGATACCTTTCACTGGTGTGGCCATGGTGGAGCCGACCAAGGGGCCAAGCATGTCGGTCTCCTTTTCTCTCAGAGTTCTCTTGGACAGCCCATTGAACTGGAACAAATCCAAGGAAGGTTTCTTTTTGGACATGGCAACTGCTGGCCATGTGAGAAGAGAGGAGGCACTCCCAGTCACATTCTCAGACAGACATTTCTTTGTTGACAAACTGACTGATTTGGTTCTTCCTGTGAAGTCAGAGGGGAGAAAAGCAGAAAAGGAACTAGCAATAAACACATTAAGCGTTTGAGTCAGTTATTCATATTATGACTTATTTGCAAATGCTACATTCTCTTGACCAACAAAGTTCTTTCACAAAGACTTGGAACAACAGGATGAAATCAATATGTCTGAGAACTTCAAATGATGGTAAATCTGATTCCGTTCTTTTGTTGGGCTTTTCAGATAAGATCTGATGACTACAAGCAGTTGGACCAGCACATTTCAGCCTTCAGTTAGTCCTAAGGCATTTCTGTTAACTCTATAGTAGAGTCATAACATAACCCTCAGGCACCTCCATCCATTTCACTTAGTATATACATAGTATTTGCTCAATCAGTCACACCTGGTTCTTCTCGTTCACCAAACATCAAGTGATGCAGGTTTGTAAACAGTGTTATTGAGAAACTGTGTTATGTGAGAAAGATTAATGACAGTGAACCATAACTGGGTGAAACTGGGTTACCAGGTGAAAATGTAGTTATAAACTACTTCAGACTGCATGAACTTAAGGAATTTAACCTGGAAAATTCATTAAGAAAGAACCTGAAGAACTGGAAGAACTATGGTATTTGGAGAAAAGTAGGCCACAGTGGTTTTCACTTACCTGGCTTTGTCATGACGATAGTCTTTCCAGGTTCTGTGTTGCCATGCCACTCTGAAGATATAACACTCTGCTGAGCACTTTTCTCCTGAGTGGAGCTCTTTCGTCTTCTGCGAGTTGGAGAGGTCAGGAGGGCTGGAGATGGCTCTGCACCTGCATAACATAGATCAAATGGCATTTTCATCTAAGAATCTGTACCTGATGAAAACAAACAAACGTTCATATATATCTCTTTGTGAGATTCTGATTTGCCCTTGTATTAGAGGATCATAATGTATTGTAAACTTACAGTATATTTGGTAGCCAGGGGGAAGAAGGCGAATGTTATGCAGAGATATCCAACCTCGATCTCCATCATCAAACTCCACCATGACAGAGCCTTCCTTCTGCTCCTCTCCAGGGCCACCTGTGCAAGACATCAGTCACATTCAACTTTCAGTATGCCAAGAGCATCAGAAATTATTTATTTTTTAACCCTAAGAAATCACAGTTATGGCCATTTACAAATACAAAAGCACAATGTAAATTGATACTAAATATTTTTATACTCTTACTGAAAAAGCAGAGGTTTGGATTCCTAACTTTCAATCAGTACCAGATTTGTGTTTGTAAGTAGAAGAGGAGATCTTTTAAATTTGACAAAATTTATTGCTGTGTATACAGTACTACATTTTCATCTTTTTCATTTGATTTCTTGAAACTGAAAAAAGGGAAAAGTACAAAATTTTACCTGTCATCACAGAATATAAACTGAACTTCTTTGCGTAACTCATTGTTTAATAAAATATGTATAATAAAAATATGCTTTTACAAAATTTGAAAATGCAAATTGCTTTACACTAAAAATGGATCCTACAATAGAAATGGTCCAAAATTGTTCCATTAACTTCCCTTCAAAATTACCCATGTTTTTTTCTTTCTCCTGTAAAGTTACCACTTTGGAGATATGAGGATTTGTCCCGACAGCAATGAATTACAATTTAGTACCAAAATGCAAGTAATAACTCCCAAATCCTGAGGATTAAGTGCACATGTGTTTGAGAGTGTAGGAGGCGTGTTTTTACCTCTCCGGACATAACCAGGATACAGACACCTGGAACGTTCACTCCAATATGCACACACTCTTGTTCCATCAGTAAGAGCCTCCACTGTCTCCAGTCGCACATCTAAAACCTGGCAGAATGCACACAAACTGTGTATTTCAGTCAAACTTGCAACATGAACAACATAGCATATCGAAAACCTCATAGAAAGTGAATGAAATATTAAAAACAAGTGCTGAATTCAGTCAGTTGGTGGAAGAATGATTAAATGCATGGATTTAGACAAAAAAAATACAGTTGACTCTGTGCCATGGCACTGAAATCCAACACACAAGCTCACACAGACTGCAGCTCACACACCCCTCTAAGCCCGCCCATGGGCAACCCTGTCTCCTGAGAGCTTGTTTTGTGATTTTGTTCCACTGGACACTTTTTCAGTCTGAACTCGGTATCAAAAGACAGGAAATCAGCATCAATGAATGGGCGTCTGCATGGGAACAATGAAATAAAAGAGGGGGGAAAAAGAGCCTAAATCGATGACTTTATTGTGAAGCTGCCAGCTTCCCTCCTACTACACAGCCTGCCCTGGCACAGACAGTACACTGAGCGCTCTTTCAGGCCAGGCTCAAACGAAGTTGTTGTGGTGGGGGCCCTTTGACTGAGCAGGCAGGTGGGAGATTTAGTTCTTGGCCCAGATCTGCAGGTAGGGCAGTTGGAGGCAAACAGCTGATAAGAGACTGAAAGGCGGTAAAAGAATGAAGAGATATCAGTGAATGAGGCACCAATGTGTGATTGCTAGCGGTTATCTAGCAACTGAGGCTCCAGTTTTAATGTCTTAGGAAATGTTTGCTTTCATCAGTGCAGCAATATGTAATTTTAATGGCAGGTGGTTGTCTGTCTGTAAGATCAAGTGATAGGTGACCTACATTTAAACATGTTAAATTGACTCCATACAGTGAGTGGTCAGTATGCTGATTTCATAACAATCATTCTTGTCATCCATTTTTAATTACAAACTATTACCAAAAATGCTGACACACTGACATAGATACACACATATGTACACACAGGTGCACATAAACCCACAAACATACCCAGACACACTAGACTGATCAGATTACTGGTGACAAAAACACAGTTCTTGCAAGTACAGTGAGCTGCAAGGGAAGCTAGGTTAAAAAGGCTTCAAATCGTTCAGTATGAGAATACAGCTTGCAAGCATATGCTTTTCACATGCATGTCACTGCTGTCAGAGCAAAACCTTGCACGTTGTGTGTATATTACATATGTTCAAATGGATAAACTTTATTGTTTTTTGCAAATATTCACTCATTTCGAATTTGATGCCTGCAACACGTTCCAAAGAAGTTGGGACAGGTGCAACAAAAGACAGGGAAAGTTGAGGAATGCTCAAAAAACACCTATTTGGAACATTCCACAGATGAACAAGTTAATTGGAAACAGGTGAGTGTCATGATTGGGTATAAAGGGAGCATCCCTGAAAGGCTCAGTTGTTCACAAGCAAGGGTGGGGTGAGGTTCATCACTTTGTGAACAACTGCATGAGCAAATAGTCCAACAGTTTATGAACAACGTTTCTCAACATGCAATTGCAAGGAATTTAGGGATTTCATCATCTACAGTCCATAATATCATCAAAAGATTCAGAGAATCTGGAGAAATCTCTGCAAGTAAGCGGCAAGGCAGGGACGTCCCTGCTTATTTCAGCAAGACACATTCTGAACGTGTTACAACAGCGTGGCTTCGTAGTAAAAGAGTGCGGGTACTAGACTGGCCTGCCTGCAGCCCAGACCTGTCTCCCATTGAAAATGTGTGGCGCATTATGAAGCGCAAAATACGACAACGGAGACCCCGGACTGTTGAGCAACTGAAGTTGTACATCAAGCAAGAATGGGAAAGAATTCCACCTACAAAGCTTCAACAATTAATGTCCTCAGTTCCCAAATACTTATTGAGTGTTGTTAAAAGGAAAGGTGATGTAACACAGTGGTAAACATGCCCCTGTCCCAACTTCTTTAGAACGTGTTGCAGGCATCAAATTCAAAATGAGTGAATATTGGCAAAAAACAAAGTTTATCCGTTTGAACATTAAATATCTTGTCTTTGTAGTGTATTCAGTTGAATATGGGTTGAAAAGGATTTGCAAATCATCATATTCTGTTTTTATTTATGTTTTACACAATGTCCCAACTTCATTGGAATTAGGGTTACTATATATATATATATATATATATATATATATATATATATACATTATTACTATATATTACATATATATATATATATATATATATATATATATATATATATATATATATATATATATATATATATATATATATATATATATGTATATATGTATTAGTGAATGCACAATTTGAAATGTGTAATTACTTGGAAAAAATCTTGTTCAATTGTCTTCCATTTTAAGAAGAACAAGTAATCATCATGGAGATAGGAGAGTTTGCCATATGCAACCATATGCTTCAGCAAACAGAGACAAAAATGACAGCCTCAACCTTGGCAGTCACTCTTTGTTTTGCTTGTTTTTGAATAATCATGTACTGTGGTGGTTTGTGGATTGTATCATGAAGTGATATCTTTAGATATTTTGTGCTGAATTCAAACATTGTGCTTCACAATCTACTCCTGTCTCTAATATGTCAGTGAGTGAAGCTGGGGGGGATGGGGAACTGGGCTTGCAATAGGCGGTCCCTCATGTCAAAAGCTCGCTCAGGCAGTGAGATGGTCTCTTTTTTTCCCCCACCATGAAACAGAGACAGAGAGAGATGAATGAAAGAAGCAACGCACATAATGTATTCAAATGAATGCATGCCAACAAAGCGCTGTTGGTTTACGGTGTATAATCAGCTCCCCTCTCCCCGTCGGCTTAGATAAATTATGCGTGTAAGTGTAACCCACAGTTCAACCCCAAATATGTTCATAAATAAACAGATAAATAAATAATAAAACAATAAAACAAGCGCCCCTGTAAATCTCCCTGCGGGAGCAGAGCAGAACTAACGGGGAACAGTCATGTGCAGTAAGCACCTGTAACAGTATATGGAGGAATACAGTGAACTGCTGGTCCGGATTAAAAGTAAGTCTCTAACCTGGAGCGACACACTGACAGCAGTGCCAAAACATGAACCGGGACCCTTTTAGCAAAAATGCTGGATCCCCCATGCAAGGAGACACACAAGAACACACATATCTCAACAAACTGTCTCTCCACATTTATTACAACCAGATGTTGGAATGTTTCTCTCCGGACGAATTTATGCTCAATGAGATAAAAAATTAGCAATAAAACGCACATATGTAAAATGCACTGCATGACTTTAGTCAGATTTGAACCCTTCATGCACCAATCATGACAATTTACAGTTAGCAGCCAAGCAACCGCCTAAGCACGCACACACACACACACACACACACACATGCACACACACACACAGATGTTTAAAATTGGTCAAATTTGCCCGAGTACACGTCATTCTTTTTTCAGTGGTACAAAAAAATGCACATCAGAAGCTTCAACGATTCAATAAAATATATATATTTCAGTATTAATCACCTATTTATAGCTTACATTCTTTTTGGGAGACTTGCTTTCAGATTTTCAAAAAAATCCCAATCACATTCACTGATGTTGGGGTCTGGACTTTGGGCTGGACAGTCCATTTTTCTGAGAACACCAGCAACTTCTTTGTTTGATTTGAAAAACAACTTCTTTATTGTAATTTTTCTTTTTTTTCCAGCAATGGCTTCTTGATAGCTGCACATCCTTTCACACTCATAGTGTTAAGTTGTCTAAAGATGGGCAGAAACACCTGTGGATTTTTTCAGATCCAAAGCAAAAGTGGAGCTTGACATCTGTTCTACCAAGTCTTGCACAATTATTAGGTGTCCCATTTTATTTATATATTTTGATAATTGTTTGAACAATTCCAGCTTTGGAATTTATTTTCCTGACTGTATCTTTCCTTTCGTAATCAGATAATCTTACATATAATGTTCTCAAAAATACCTCAGAAAAATAAATAGCTTGTACTTAATGGCTTTAGTTTTGAGTGGATGTTAAATGAGGAGTGGTCGAGTTTGATATGAGTCACGCTACTTTGGACGACGCAACAGTGTCCGTATTAAAGGGTTTAAAAGAGTCTCACCGCTTCCTGAAGCAGCTGTTCCAGAGAGTAGATCCTTGGCCTGTTTCCTCTCTCACCTTCAATGACAATGCTGTAGCTGTGATAAAGAGAATCAGAGGAAGGAACAAAGAGTAAGACTACTGTAAATTCAGTATGCTTTTAATAGCAAGGTCATTCTCCTTTCCTTTTCCTTTTCAGTGTTTTCTGTTGTTCACTGTATTTCCATGGATTTTACAATACAGATTAGGCAGCACTAAATGAACCTACAGAGCCTTACATGTCAGGCAGGTCCAGTGTATGCACGTAGGCAGCATACAGCAGCTCGTCCTCCTTAGAGATCAGCACTTTCAGCCCATCCCGCAAAGCCTCTTTGGTCAGGATGCAGTTGGGCAGAGCTGGACAAAGAACAGAGGCATAAACACATAAGAGTCACATCATCACTTTGATTGTTGTATGGAGTGAAAATAATGGTCATTGACGGTCTGGATTAATGCATCATGTAAAGCTCAAAGCTTCTATTTAGCTTCTATTTTCCTTTTGATTATCTTTTTGTTGGACCAGGGCAATATTATCCATGCCATCTGGTAGCTGTTCTGTTTACAAAGAGGACTAAACTGATTGTAGTAATAAATGATTTGCTGTCATACAGAGGAACGAGTATTACCCCACTAATTATGTAATGCAGTGGTTCTTAACACTGGTTCCTAAATCCTAAAAAGCATTGAAGATACTAAAATATGCAGGACATGGGTACCTGACTCAATCTGACAAAGATGTTCATAAGAATGCGGTACATTTGTATAATATAAGATTCCTAAGAAATATGTTGATCTATTTTATCACAGTAAAAAAGTCCCCACAATTGTTTGTTTAGTGTGTGAGCTTGCATTGCTTGTCAAGTGTGAAGCATGGATAAGAGCAAAATCAGTCTAATTTTTCCAAGTGTGTTGTGGGTGGGCTTAAGAGCTTGCTCACCTGCCACTATGTTCCTATTTTCATGCCTTTCCTCTTCTTCCTCCTCCTCTCCTTCTGAGAAGCTGCTATCATCATCCATGTGGAATCCCTCGTCTGCAGTGAAGCTCTCTAGCAGCTGGCTCATGGCTCGCCCTTTGGTCTATTAATGTGGTCACAAACCAGAGCGTGAGCCTCCGAGCGTAACCCAGCACTCACACACGCATATATGCACGAGTATGCAAACACGTTTATGTTAGCACACATTTAAGAGAATTATACACTATTGCTCAGAACTACTTTATGCACAAATACACTATTAGCCCATTCTAGGCATCCATAACAGGTTTATTCTTGTGTGCAATTCCGGCATTGCTCAAAAGCAACACCATATATTCTAGTGACAGAGGTTTTGCCATTGCAGAAGATGTCTTGTTTCCATTTTACTACTGTGTCTCTAGGGCAAGGCATAGGTGATGAATGATGTGTGAGTAGGCCTACGGCTTTGTTCTTTATCCGTTTCCTTGCGGGGATCAGGAATTCCCCTCTACATGCCCTCTGATTGGGCAGTCAAAGTCCTCTTGCGACACCTTGATGATGACCTCACAGAAGGCCGAGGGTGACAGCCTTGACGCCTCTGTGGTAAATCTTAAAACTATTGACTGTTTTATTTAGACAATGCATGATTCAGCCTGTGAATTAGCAGGCGGATCCCATCTTATCTTTATTGTGGGCAGATTTATGAGAGGCCGTGATGGTTCGAAACACGCGAGGTTGCATAATCCCTCTCAGCACGATGAGTTTTTTATGGCTACCATGAGGGCAAATCGGTGAGATATAGGCCGCTGTAGTAACAGGACAATACTGATCGCTATGGGGTGCTACTGCTGCATTCCGTAAGCTGCATAACACATAATTTATGCACACTGAAATCCATGACAGCATCCCTCACCTGTTGGTTTTTGATCTTTCGGTTCCAGATGATGGCATCACTTTGAGATGGCACAGTTTCTAGCCAACAGTTTCTCCTCTGAAATTCACAAGACATAAATAAACAGTAATTATGTAAAAAGCAATATAACTCTGGTTAGGACTAAAACAACCCCATTGCAAAATAATACATATTTGAGGAAAGTGCTCTACTGACCTTTCCAAGGACTATGGCACCCTTCCTAGTTGTCCTCTCCAGTTGACAAGGCATGGATTTTAGCACGCTATTAGGATAAATGCTGCTCTCTTGTGAACCTTCTCTCCACCTGAGCCCGCTTGGTCTCTTCTTCACCTGTAAATTATTCCTCTCTGCACTGACTAGTGCTGGCCTACAGGGGGCCTTCCTTCTGTTCTTCACCTCCCTCTTGGCATGTCTCATATTCGCAGACCCTGAAGGAAAAAAAGGGGGGAAAGAGAAAGTAGTTATGATCTGGTCTTTAAATTTAATTTAAACTCTGTCTGAAAGTATGCAGTATTTACCAAGGCCTTGTCTCTCCTTCTTGCTCTTGACTTTCTGACCAGCTTCCGGCTCGACTGTGGAGAATGAGGAGGGACCGCCAGCTCCGGACAGCTGCTCTTTAGAAGATAGATTCTTGATGTCCTCTGGCACTTCTTCGCTGTCATAGACGCCATCATCTTCCTCCTCTGTGGGATGAAGAATCGATTTAATGGATTGACATCCTGACTGGGCTTCAATACTCAGAGGGCATCGAAGGCAATTACTGTAAAAGCACTGTGATGACTCTTCTCACTGTATGATTTGTTCGATACTTAGCAAAGTTCACATTATGTGAGCCAAATGTGGCTATAGTTGTCAACGTTCACAGGAACTGTGACAGTCATTGTGGCCAAGTCACTGACAGGTTTGACCACTAGGCGTTCACTGACCACCCACTATTAGCTGCCCCATCTCTGGCCCGCAACCACATACACATACACACACACCCATGCTCTAGAGTCACAGATCTCTATTGGCAGTAGCCCACTGTGGACAACGTGTCTCGCATAGAGCAGAGATGGCACAGTAGCAACAGTGTCAAGTGTCAACACAGTGCCGACACACTTGTCACTTACAGGGCACTCGTCAACACTCTTGCATGCCTGTGAAATGTGAAAAGATAACTTTCAGGGTAATTAACACAGCGCCAACAACAAGGCTCGGCTGAACCACAGGCTTAGCTCATATTAACATTCATTACAGTTATGGCTTCATCCTCACTTTGTTCACTTACGGACCATTATTTTTCATTGTGCTGATTAAGTCATGTAGCAGAGCAGGTTAGAGGGTTTGATCTGTCCCAGCTTTTTTCCCTCACAGGGTGTGACATTCTAAAATCAGTGCAATGGCAGCTCACATTGCAGCTCAGGTTTTGGGGAGGCATGCCGGAGGAGAAGTCGTTAATATTTTTAACGGCGTGACAGATGAGCAAGGATGGTGGGGGTCCGCTAGACGACATGGTGGGATACATCTCATTCCCTCTGCAGATAGGCCATAACTCACCTGGCTCGGACACCTCGCTGTCCAAAGGAGAGATGTCCTTCGCTGTCGTCTCCTGCATGCTGCTGGACAAGGCCGCGTTGGGCAGCATTTGCTGCGCTTGAGGCTGCAGGTGAGATGACGCCAGACCCAGGGTGACCTTTGCCTTCTGTCCTCTTCGCATCATTATCCGCTGACTCTCTAAATTCTGACTGACTCCTGTCTCAGTACTCCCTGTTGAGTAGGGCCACAAAAAGTTAATTTTAAAAATTAATAATAAATAAAGACTAACCGATGAATTACTTGCAATGGTCTTCTGGTATTGCTTCAATGGGAGAAGATTTTGATTGATTGCTGCAACAACTGTTTTGAAGGACAAATCATATCCATGGAAAATTTATGCAGTGAGGCCCACTTTGTTACTTGAAATAATTAAAAGGATGACAATATGATAATTGCTTTCCAAACCCTTTATTACTTTGTCATGCTCATATAACATTCCAGCGTTTGTTTATGATTTTGGTTTTATTTCTCTCATAGACAGTGGCCTGAGTGGCAGTGTTCTGTGTGTATACCTGTGTCACTCTGGCCTCCAGTCTTGTTGTTATGGGTATTCTCTGCAGAAGGGCCACAAGAAGCCTTCTCTCTGTGACACAGCATGCTCTCCACTCTGGAACCACGCTTAGCTTTGGCTTTCTGCTTGGAGCTCAGCAGTCTTGGCCTGCCTCTCTGTCTGCAGGGAGCCTTCAATTGAAGAAAAAAAAAAGATGAAGAAAGAGTAAAAGAAGGAGAGTGGGCAAGGGGAGAGTGAAGGACAGAGAAGAAATACCCTTGGAAGACTATTATGAGCTTTGTCTCCATACTATCTTAATACTGTGTAAAAAAAAAAAAAAAAAAAAAAAAAATATATATATATATATATATATATATATATATATATATATATATATATATATATATATACACACACACACACACACACACTATATTTTTCTTCCCCATTTCACATTTAAAACCACTGAGCAAGCTGTAACTGCTCAAGAGGACAATTGATTCTTACTGGGCAACAACAGTCCAGTCACCTGTGTGCCGTTGATGTGGTGGTAAGTGCTATTGGCCATCTTTTTCCTCTTCCTGTGTTTGTCCCCACCTCCAGCCATGTCCTCATCCGCAGCCAGCAGGCCGGGCCCTGCTCCCGCCGACCTGTCCATCACAACAGAGAGAATTCATGAGCGGAGTGGGGAGTGAGGGATGAAAAGGAGAGATCAGAGGGGAGCGGAGGGCTTGCCTTCCCTCTTCGTGGCTTTCTAATAACCCTCTTTTCAGCCTTTGATGAATGGAGAGGCAGGGGCCCCTTTCCCTGCCGCATGCTTGAAAAATTGGGATCTGACGGCAAACCGAGAAATATCTGAGTGAAGTGCTGGTTAAGCAACCTCCCACTCATAATTTTGTTTGTTCTTTTTTTCCCCTCTTGTTTCTCCCTCTGCCTATTTTATCACTCTTTTTCTTCATTCAGCACCAATGGTTTTAGGGCAGTGGATTCCGGCATTACATTAATACAAGCCCCTCTCTTTCTTATTACCATATCAATGCATCTCTTCCCATACAAAGGAGCACAATTCAGTGGCCTTCGGGAGGGCTACTGAGCGTGAGTGAATGAGTGAGCAAGTGTGTGTATGTGTGTGTATGTCTGCCAGCCATCTAGCAGACCTATTAAATTGAAATTGGGTTGAGCTTACACACACTCCATGCGGCCTATGGCTGGGCTCTCGTTTTGCTGTGTGCGAGTGTCAGCATTTTTGCCCCCCCACCCCCCACCGCTGCAGACAGCCACTTCAAAGCCACCACAGGCTCGCCTTAGTCACTGCTCGGAGGGGCGGGGCTGCTGTCAGATGGCCTGTCAATCACGCTGGAAAGATTGGCAGGCTGGTGTCAGAGGCTATAGTGGCGTGTGGTTGGTGAATGCCATGCCCCAATGTCCTAGCGACTGCTGGCACACAACAAAACAGACAACCGCAGCAGTGCCCCATGCAAAAGGTCTATCAGTATTCTACACACTGAACATGTACGCTCATATACAACATTAAGCATTTGCTTACATTTGCAATCATTGGTTGCATAATGCACATCTCCACAATTGGGAAAATGTTAGGAAGATACCAAATTAGATCTGGCTAGTTGACTAGCTAATCATGCTCCAGACTAAAATCTCTTTATAATGATGGAAATGTTAGGAAGACACTAGACTCCATCCAATTAGCTAACTAGCTAACCATATTCTTTAATATAACTGTCTATAACTTCATTGTCAAACACTACATCATACAATCAAGAGTTTTAGAATGTGCCAAACTGTCAGAATATCATAATGACAAACAGATTATTTACCAGAGATACATTTCAGTGCAATATACTGCATAAGCCCTGCAAAAAACAAATCCCAAGAAACAAAGAAAATATTTCACTCAAAATAACATAATGAGAAACAAACATTTTACACTTGTTTCTTCTATACTCCTGAAACACAGATGTGATTGGTGGAGGGCAACACGGTCCAAATTGATGCCAAACTCCAGGTTTGAGCATATCAGTAGATACAGGCTATGTCAAAGGGGCTTAAACAGAAGGCCTTGCCATTCATTCCATGCTGAACGTGTCCATGACAGAAGGCTGAAGAAGGATCAAATGTAATTCTAAGTCGCCACACTGTGGCATTTACTGTACAAATATTTAAAAACCTCATTAGGTAAGACTGACATATAAATCTATCTGTATAAATCTATTACAAATTTCTCTACTGACAAACCCTGTCTTGGGCTTCATTTTGGACAGTGTTGCTTTTCACTATTCTCACCTTTCAGTGAGCATGGAAAGAAGCAAAAAGAAGAAACAAATTCTTCTGAATATCTTAGTTTTTTTTTTTTTGGATGGGAGTACGCAGTAATTTGTCTTGAAATACATGGTCATAGTACCTCTGGTAGAATACATTCTCTAAATGTTTCAAAATCTCAAGTCAGTTTTATATAACGACAGTCTTTTAGCTATTTCTCATCTCATAAACACTTGTCTAAAACCTCTTTTATAAATGTTTACATCAGCAACTGATGATTGCTGGGTTAACAATTGCGTACTAGTTCACATGGTTGCTGTATTGTCTATTAGCTGTAAATAAATATTTTCCTTTTGTTTTGCACAATTATCGAATGATGCTTTTCTGTGAGATCCGAGTAACTTGTTCAGTAAAAGTACATGAAAAATAAATCAAAGCAATCAGAACCTGTTGACACATTTTCAAAAGGATCTTTCTGCATTGCTAAGAAATTTACAATGAAGTCGACTTGTTAAATGTGTTTGTGATTGAAAAAAACACAAAGGACTCTCCGAAGAGCAAATGAAGGCAGCATATGTGTGAAGAGGCATTTGGAACACAGCACTAAACCAGCACAACATACACTCTCAGGGGAACATGACAACAGAAAAAAGATTGCATGCTTATAGATATACTGAGGGATATAACCCTTGCTTGAATACACAGACAGAACCACACTTGCACACACACACGGGCCCAAAAGAGGACAGCGTTGGCTGTGTTGCGCTTCGTTCTTCCGCTCAGCTGTCTTAGTGCTGGCTGGCTGCCGTTTACTCTGGCCAGTGCTGTCAGAAGGCATCAGTGTCCTCTGTACCCAGAAAGCCCTCATGCCCCCCAGCCCTGCTACAAAGAACCTCCACCAGGCCCCCAGAAAGGAGCGGAGATGTGGTAGGGAGGGGGGCTTGCCTGCAGAGAGAGCCAGGAGATTCATGGCCAGGACAGATGGGTGGGGGGGGGTGGGGGGGGGGGGGGGGGGGGGGGGGTGTGGGGAGGTAGAGCATGGAGTGCAGTCCAAAAAACTCAGTGGGGAAGCTTACTTTAGCACACAAGAAACTGCTTTCTGTAAAATGTAGCCAGAGCATGTGCCCACAGTAGCTGATAATCCCACTGAGAAAAATAAGCAAAAAAGAAGACGACACTACTTGTGCACCGTGTGCAGAAACAGCAGGACAAACTTGATTCAGAATGACAGAAAAATGAAGAAAATTGTCTGCAGTTTTCTCCACTGCTGACATGAATGTAAACACCTGCATGTAACATACGCCCATAAACTCACACACACACACCAACCTGCATCATCAGTTGCCTGCCTGACAGGTACCAAACACAGCCCATCTCTTACCAAAAAAAAAGGGTTCAGAAAGAAAAAGTGGTAAAGAGAGAAAGAGATTCCAGCATACAACTACAATGGAAATGAGAGAAGAGTATGTGAAATAGAAGGAGATGGTATTGAGAGATAATGAGAGAGAGAGAGAGAGAGAGAGAGAGAGCTAGAGAGAGAGAGAGAAAGAAAGAGAGAGAGAAAGAAAGAGTACAGTCCTAAGGGAGTCTGTTGGATGACCTGAGCTGCAGGGCTGGATCGATAGACACTAACCTCTATCGACCGCCATCGCACTCAGCATAGATGCAACCATCTAGCCCTGATACCCAATCCAAGTACCCCACCACCACCCCCAACTACACTGCTAGGAAGCCCATAAAACAACTCCAATAACTCTGGCCCCTACACTCCCCCCCACAAAAATAATTCCTTTAAACAAAGCAAAGCTAAAAAGAGCCAGGACCAATCAGTAAGAGGACACGCTGACGACAGTGGCACATTATATTAAATTACATTAAATTTGATTCAAATGTGTACATCATTTTCACATTAATAAAATATCATTTTAGTCATACCCAAATCTCCACTTTTTAAAACTATTTTTATTTTTTACTATACAATAAGACTAGCAACCATTTATACAATTCATGTCAAAGAGACCAATATTTATCTCTCTCTCTCTCTCTCTCAGCACAGGCATGCTGCTCTTCAGCCTGGCTTTCTTTTCATCCCCACCTACGGCACCACAGCTTCCATATTCACTCACACAGTGGCCATTAGGGGCCAGAAAGGGGCTTTTTCTTATCTGAAGAAAAAAGAATGGAACTCTGCTCTGTGCGAGGAAAGTATTCTTTCTTTGACACAAAGTGCATCTGTATTCTACGTCTACTGCATTTGAATACAGTACAGAGTGTCTAAACCTCCCCAATGCCACAAGAGAGCAGGTCGCCGTGGAAACTCGAGCGTAACCTGACACCGGCTCTGGAGCGAGCTTCGCTGGCTGATTGTTTGGGCACGGTGAGGGGGCCGTGGCGGGGCTGCCTATTAAAGCTCAGTGTGTGAGCAGAGCTGACAGAAGCGGCCCTGCCCCCGCTCCGCCTGTCGCCACCCGGCTACGGCCTCCTGACCTCTTGACCCGCGACGACCCCTCCCCAGCCCCTGTGTCAACCCCGAGTCACATTCCTGCTGTTAGCAGCCAAGCGGGGTGGGAGCAGAGAGCGTGTGCGTGTGTGTGTACGTACGTACAGAGAAGGGGGTGGGTGTTTCAGACACACTGCCTGAGAATTCACAGCCCCCTAATTACAAAGGCCCTTCTCCTAAGAGAGGTCAGGATTACACAGTAATGCCATTCAGAGCAGCGGATTGATTGGGGGGAGAGAGAGAGAGAGGAGAGAGAGAGAGAGAGAGAGAGAGAGAGAGAATAGAGAGAGAGAGAGAAATAGTAGCAGTGGCTGTGTTAGCAGGTTTTTCCCCTCTTCTTTGAAGAGGTATAATCAAGTTACTGGAGTTCCAGCTTTTCGGTCTGCACATAAAATTCACTTCTTGCATAAGGTATAAAAACATACTTGTTTTACATAGCATTATACTCATATCCCATGTGTATTTTATATATTGCAACTGTCTGAACAAAACCTTGTGTCTCCAAAATGGTAACTTTACAACAAAAATCATGTAAGTTTATGTACAGATATTTCTGTCTTAAGTCATTCTGAGCCATTGATCCAATCACCAAAAGTTATTCACACAATGTAAAGTTCAGCTGCCATTTTCAAATTATGCCAAATTTTTTTAAATAGACAAAAAAGGAGATTTTTCAAACCGCTACTATACACTATACGGACACCTGACCGTTATTTTGGAATACGTCTGTGGGATCTGCCAATTCAGTTTGTGAGGTCAGGTGCTGATATTGGACAAGAAGGCCTGGCTTGCAATTATTGTTCCAGGTTATTCCAAGTTCCACAAACCAAGTCTTTATGGACCTGGCTTTGTGAAGCATAATAGAACAGGGCCTGTGTGTGTGTGTGTGTGTGTATATGTGTGTGTTTGTTTTTGTGAAAATTCAAGACAAAATGTGTATTTTGTCACACACACACGCACACACACACACGTACACACACTGTGTACATACACTGCTCAAAAAAAATAAAGGGAACACTTAAACAACACAATATAACTCCAAGTAAATCAAACTTCTGTGAAATCAAACTGTCCACTTAGGAAGCAACACTGATTGACAATCAATTTCACATGCTGTTGTGCAAATGGAATAGACAACAGGTAGAAATCATTGACGATTAGCAAGACACACTCAATAAAGGAGTGGTTCTGCAGGTGGGGACCAGAGGCCACTTCTCAGTACCTCTGCTTTCTGGCTGATGTTTTGGTCACTTTTGAATGTTGGTGGTGCTTTCACACTTGTGGTAGCATGAGACGGACTCTACAACCCACACAATTGGCTCAGGTAGTGCAGGATGGCACATCAATGCGAGTTGTGGCAAGAAGGTTTGCTGTGTCTGTCAGTGTAGTGTCCCGAGGCTGGAGGCGCTACCAGGAGACAGGCCAGTACACCAGGAGACGTGGAGGAGGCCATAGGAGGGCAACAACCCAGCAGCAGGACCGCTACCTCCGCCTTTGTGCAAGGAGGAACAAGAGGAGCACTGCCAGAGCCCTGCAAAATGACCTCCAGCAGGCCACAAGTGTGCATGTGTCTGCACAAACGGTTAGAAACCGACTCCATGAGGATGGTATGAGGGCCTGACGTCCACAGATGGGGGTTGTGCTCACAGCCCAACACCGTGCAGGACGCTTGGCATTTGCCAGAGAACACCAGGATTGGCAAATTCGCCACTGGCGCCCTGTGCTCTTGACAGATGAAAGCAGGTTCACACTGAGCATGTGACAGACGTGACAGAGTCTGGAGATGCCGTGGAGAGCGATCTGCTGCCTGCAACATCCTTCAGCATGACCGGTTTGGCAGTGGGTCAGTAATGGTGTGGAGTGGCATTTCTTTGGAGGGTCACACAGTCCTCCATGTGCTCGCCAGAGGTGGCCTGACTGTCATTAGGTAACGAGACGAGATCCTCAGACCCCTTGTGAGACCATATGCTGGTGCGGTTGGCCCTGGGTTCCTCCTAATGCAGGACAATGCTAGACCTCATGTGGCTGGAGTGTGTCAGCAGTTCCTGCAATATGAAGGCATTGAAGCTATGGACTGGCCCGCCCGTTCCCCAGACCTGAATCCGATTGAGCACATCTGGGTCATCATGTCTCGCTCCATCCACCAACGCCACGTTGCACCACAGACTGTCCCTGGAGTTGGCGGATGCTTCATTCCAGGTCTGGGAGGAGATCCCTCAGGAGACCATCCGCCACCTCATCAGGTGCATGCCCAGGCGTGGAGGCCACACACAATACTGAGCCTCGTTTTGACTTGTTTTAAGGACATCACATCAAAGTTGGATCAGCCTGTAGTGTGTTTTTCCACTTTAATTTTGTGTGTGACTCCAAATCCAGGCCTACATTGGTTAATACATTTGATTTCCATTGATGATTTTGTTGTCAGCACATTCAACTTTTTACAGAACAAAGTATTTAATGAGAATATTTCATTCATTCAGATCTAGGATGTGTTATTTGAGTGTTCCCTTTATTTTTTGAGCAGTGTATGTATGTGTGTGTGTATATTATATATATATATATATATATATATATATATATATATATATATATATATATATATATATATATATATATAAATAATAAAACAAAACATGTTCAAATGCTTTTCACTCAATAAAACAATTCAGCTTTGAATTTCATATGGAGACTGTCTTTCATTCGGCAGTTCATATTTTTTTAAAAGCTGTCAAACTTTCTCAGGCCCCATTTGCCAGTGACAGTAGGAATAATGCAAGTTAAAAGTATGGAAATAAAATAGAAGTGATCTATCTGGTCCCTATGCATGAACGTTTGATCCTCAAACGTACGAATGGAAGAGTGTCATCCCGGCATGTGGTGAATGAAAGATGTCACACGTGCAAATTACATGACAGCCCTGCTTCACAGATTTGAGCTTGGTGGCAATGGCATGATGACCTGTTGGCACTGCTAATCTCTCCTAATGACCTCTGATCTCTTACAGCCCATGTCTGCAACACTCTGACTGGGGATGCAACACTCCACAAGAGAGAGAGAGAGAGAATTCCACTTTGAAATTACAGTCAAGATTGCCCTGCTTTCTACAATCCTCAGTGTTTGTGATAAGGCCAACACTTAGTCTTAGATTACTCAACAATAGCTGAATTTGTTTGACATGAAAAATATTTAAATATCACATATCAACCACAAATAGAAAGCCGGCACTCTGCTGTGCTTCCCTCTCCCTTTGAGGCACTCCAAAACAGGACTTTACGACAGGAAGTTGTCATTTGTTTTATTTGGCGGAGGGCATTATTAATGGCATGGATAAATGCAGAGTGGGTAAAGCATGTGTAATTAAGCTCCAGCTCCTGCTTCTCATTAGTGCTCCACTAATCAGCTTGGCCCATAATAAAATAGGAGTTTTCTTAATCAGGTAGGGTAAACTGGTTTGACTGAGTTTATCAAAATGTCTAAGGCCTGGAATAAACAGAGACGCATCTAAGGAGAGAAAGCACATTCATCACGGTGATAACTTCCTGCTCCGACTTTGTGCAAGCATTTGGACATTTTATCAAATTAATATTGTTGGCGTGACAGGGGTTAGGAGGAGTTGCAACACTTGTAGATAATCAATGGAAGTTATAAATATGATTAATGGAGGGCTCTTTGCACTGATTAAGCACTTAGTCTGCTTCTTTTAAACTGATACCAGCCTTTGAGCTTCATTTACTTACACACAATGAGTGGCAGGGACTACGCTGGCAAGCACTATTTACTGCGGATGTAGCCATCTACATACACATACAAGCATGCAAACAAATCCAAGTACACACAGAGCAGCCATAAATGAAGAGAGCTCGGATGGGGCCTTGAGATCTTTGGGATAACTAAGCTGTGCTAGTTATTACTGATCTCAGTGCAGTTCAGTTAGACCTTGATTCCCTCTCTCTGCACATTTCTGCTGCTACAGTCAGACAAGCCCTTCAACCAGAACAGAAGACTTGAACAACCTCTGGGCTCTGCTCTGCATATGATAAAAGAGATGCTTGAAAGCAGTTGAATCCCTAAAACACTAAGATTAGTTGATCAGTGAAAGGAAAATGTAGTCCAGAAGAATCCTTAGGCCCTAACCTGGAAACTGCCCCTTAAGGCCTGTACGTTGGCCTACACTTTGTTTCCTTGCTCCTCTCATAATGACATAATTTACATTTGTTTCATAGTTACTAAATAATTCATAGTAGTTAAGTCTTAGAAAGGATGAACTTAGGGGTCAAGGGGTTAACACTGTCACACCTAATGCTTTTCCAGCAATACATTCAAAGGCAAGGCAGAAGTGTCAAAATGCCCCCAGAGTAGTTGCAATAATGTGTAGTCAAATGTATTAGCATGTAGAATTGAAGTTTACTGTGTTTATTATCACCATGTAAAAAAGTAGTATGCTGTTTGTGCTGTTGTATGCAATGTGTAAGCAAAAATACATACACATTCAGAATGTAATTCAGACCGCTAATTGCATGCTTATTGATCAGAGGAACAGTTCAGCTTTACCTAGAAAAGTAAATGCAACAATGGCACTGAGAAATCATGTAAGCAAGAAAAGTTGGTTAGAGGCAGAAAACTGCATAATTTTAGCTTAAAATGAAACGATTAGCCACTTAAGAGCCCGGAAGTGGGCCCAAAGGTTTTTGCTTAATTCTATAACCTAAAAATAGCTCAATTAACTTGCACTGAAGCCCTGAATAGTTAGAAGTTACTAAATAATGAACCTGTATAATAAGCCTGAGATTTTAAGGGGTTAATGAAATGAGCTTACATTTTACTATAAAGGAAATAGAACTAATTTTGTAATTTCTCACATTCACTTATTCATTCATTATTTTTTTGTCATTCTGATCTTCTCACGAACAAGCTGTCACATACAAATACACGCACACACACACACACACACACACACCCACCCACACCCACCCACACCCAGGAGACACTCACTTGACTCTCTTGAGGGTATCTGTAGGGGCAGGGGGTCCTGGGGTGGGCTTGCGTTTCCGTGGCCTACCCGGGCCTCGACGGGCTGGGCTTCTCGACGTATCCTCTTTTCTGTGAGAAGACACACACACACACTTACCCAAAGCTTGTCAATCACTCTAATTCACACTAATGATGTTGTATAGAGGGAAACACTAAGCTGGCCTAATTGCTAGTGTGGCCAGGGGAAGGGGCTTAAGCTGGCATGGGGGTTTTAACCCACTGGTCAATGGCTTAAGTAAAGAGGACGCTGCACACGCTGGGTGGTCTTAGCTGTTGAGTTTGAGTGGAGAGAGAGAGAAGGGTCTGGAAAGTGCCTAGAAGAGTGAGTGGGTGTGTGTGTGCTGCAGATTGGGAGGAGGTTGTGTGTTTTGTGTGCGTGACACTGTATGTGTGAGTGCGTGAGGGTGGTCCGTAGCTCACTCACTGGTGGTCATGTTTTCTCTGTAGCTTGGCCAGCTCTTTCTGTTTCTCCTTATAGCGCCGCTGCAGCTCGGCCAGACGCACTCTCATCGCTAACTCCTCTCTGTCCAGTGTCTCCATGATGCTCTTCACTGGACATACCTGCAACACCCCCCCCCACACACACACACAGCTCAGAGTCAGCCAATCCTGAATTGGTGATGAGCTCAGCAAATTATAGCTATCCAAAAGAAAACATATCAATGTTTTTTATTATCCTTCTGAATACAGCAGCTGCCCTTTACATTTTGTGATACTTTCATGATAAATGGACCAATAGAGATGCTCTAAAATGATTTGAAACAAAATCTCGTTTTCTTCAGTTAATTATTTGCTGCTGTCAAAACAAAACATTGAATCAAAATCTCAAATTGTCCAAAATAGTTACTTTACAGGAGAAGAAAAAAAACATTCTTTACTTTTAATGGAAGTCAGTGGAACCAAATCTTTTTCCAATACATTTTGGGTGATTTTCTTTTGGTGCATTCATCAATAAATTTACACAAGATGTAAAGGGCAACATTTTCAAATTATGTCAAAAACTGAAAAACAGCAAAAATGGAGTTTTTTTTCTGACAGCAGCAAAATGTGAACCATGTTTTGCTCAGAGCTAACTTGAAAGGTCAGTTCCTCTCTGTCATAACGTAAATATTAGTTTTAAAGTAGTTGATAATTCAAAGTAACTACTGTGTAATAAGTCTAGGGTTCAGGAGGTCAAACTGACCATAAATAAGGTTTAACATGCACCAGCAGTTTAGCAGTTTGTCATTGTGAAAAGCAATATAAAAGAAAAGAAAGGATAAACAAACAAGCAGATAAACATATAATCAAAAAAAAAAAATATATATATATATATATATATATATATATATATATATTTCCAGAAGCATAGGACATGGTAGTACCGGTTCGTGGCGTGGTGTCCATTTGCACTTCTTGCGCAGGTTGAGCGTTCGGCGCAGGGGCGGGGCTAGGTTGGTGATGGGTGGAGTCAGCTCCAGCGCTCGTGCAGCTGCCAGGGTCGCCAAACTCTCCAGGTCAAACGTAAGCCTTTCTTCTCCTGCAGGGACGGCCAAATATAGTACATTCTTTAAAGTAAGTGTTGAATATACCCACCTCTGCAAAACAGCACAGAGACTGACCGTCAGTATGTGTGTGTATTTGGGCACGTGTGTGTGTGTTCAGTAGGAAAGGTTAGTTAGTGTGCAGAGCAGACAGCGTGCAGGCTAGAACAAGACTGAGGCCTCCAGCTGCATGGAAATGTTTGCACTCATCTTCCTTTCTTTTGTATCCTCCTGCTGTCCGACAGTGGTAAAACCGCCCTCCTTCCTTTTGAAACATAAAATATTGCTCTCTTGCATGTCTGTC
The DNA here is from genome assembly GCF_015220715.1 of Pygocentrus nattereri. Classification (NCBI taxonomy): domain Eukaryota; kingdom Metazoa; phylum Chordata; class Actinopteri; order Characiformes; family Serrasalmidae; genus Pygocentrus; species Pygocentrus nattereri. The sequence goes on from NC_051223.1 coordinate 22,893,544, forward strand.
TGTCTGTCTGTCTGTCTCACAAAAACATATACGTCAATAACTGACCTGATGACATAGCTTTATGTCACATGCAAATAAAGTCAAGAAGTGAAACATAGTGAGTACATGAGTGTTGGGTATATGAGAGGGAGAGAAAGGAAGAGGAAGAGAGAGAGAGAGAGAGAGAGAGAGAGAGAGAGAGAGAGAGATTGTGTATGCAAGGCATAGAGTAAAATAGAGAGCAAACAGCCTCTGAGCACGTAGTTGTTTCCTGCCGGCACCTTGTGCTTTCAGACGCTGAATGAGCGATGATGATAGCTATTAACCAGAGAGCTTATCTCTGTACACGAGGCCTAGACGCCAGGAGCCATGTTACACAAAGAGAGAGAGAGAGAGAGAGAGAGAGAGTTGAAGAAGGAGAAGAAGAAGAAGGAGAAGAAGGGGGAATATCTCTACATTTATCTCTGTCATTAGGGCAGGCCACACGCTCACAGCCTCCACTCAGCAAATGAGCCTTGAATATTCATGACAGCCCAAGCTGGCCTGGGGACACTGAGGAGACTGTTGATGCATTTTGTATGTGTGTAAGAGTAAGTGAGAGAGAGGGAGAGAGAGAGAGAGAGAGAGAAGGAGAGAGAGAGAGAGAAAAAAAAAAAGAGAGAGAGAGAGAGAGAGAGAGGCAGGGAAGGAGAGAGGGGCAGGGACATGGAGAGGGAGGGAGAGAGCTTGTAGTGTTACGACGACACAGTAGAAAACAGATTTGCAGTGTGTTCTGCAAGCAGCTCTGTGAGAATAAGAGGAAGGGAGGGAGAGAGGAAAGGAGGGAGGGAGGGAGGGAGGGAGGGAGAGACAGAGAGAGAGAGAGAGAGAGAGAGAGAGAGAGAGGAGGGAGCAGAGAACAGGAAAAAAGGGAAAGCGGGGAGAGAGAGGGAGAGAGGGAGGGGAGGCCGGAGGGTGGTGGGAGGGAGGCAATAAGAGGTAAAGTGTTTATTGAGCCATCTATTTATTCTCAAACATGCCCTCATTACTGACATGGAAAGAATCCAATTTCCTCTACAGAGGGGAAAAACCAGGGAAGTACACACACACTGCACGGGCAGGCTGGTGTGGACTGGTGTTGGAAAGAAGCGCACAGGGGAAGAAGACTGGCAAAAAAAAAAAAAAAGAGAGAGAAGCAGGCAAGACTGGCAGGACTGGTACAAACTCGCTCAGAACTTATGGCTGCATGAATGAATTCTAAATGTTTAGACATCAGAAGAGGAGAAAGGGAGGAGGACTGAAAAAGTAAGTAAGCAGTCAAGAAAGAAAAAGAAAGAAAGCAGTTGAGAAACAAAGAAAGAAAGAAAAGCAAGAAAGCAAGCAAGAAAGAAAAAGTGGTAATAACAAAAAGAAAAAAAGGAGTACTAACAAAAGAAATACAGAAAGAAAGAAAGTAATAGCAAAAGGAAAAGCAAGGAGAAAGAATAAGAAAAAGGAAAGAAAGACAAAGAAAGCAGAGTATTAAAGAAATAAGGAAAGATGTTGAGTTTCTCAATCCTGTGGGGGGTCTTTGGTTTCCCGGGGGTCTCAGGTATCCCATCTCACTGACATCACCATGCCAGTTATAGCTCTGTGGTGGTCAGGCTAAAATCAATCTACAGCCTGCTTTAATGAGACCAGCGGGACCCTCCACTCCAGCCATGGCTCATCCAACCTCTCAGAGCAGAGGGATACCAGAAGATTGGAGTCCAGAGAAGAGGATAGTCCCTTTGGACATACAGTCTTACTGCAACAGCTCAGTCTGCTTGATACTCTCAAAACTGGAATATAAAGAGTTGACCACTGACTGTCTGGACATCATGTAGAAATTCAGTTGGGATGTTGAAAACTTTTGTCATTTCTCTTAAGTTTACAATAAAAATTCCACATAACTGTTTTGAAATCATTTCAGAAAACGTAAAATAGGATCACTGGAGACACTGCATAAAGAACTGTTGCTACAATTGCTGATCTTACAATTTATTTTGGTGAAATAAAGTTGTGTCATAAGGAAGGAGTGGTATTTAACAAATAGAGATGTGATGCCTTAGAGACACTACATAAACTGATGTAGTAACATTTGTTAATGTTAACAAGTTCACAAACTCTTTTGTAGACACCATTAGATGTGTTATGCATCTAATGTTTAACATGCATTATGCGTCTAATGGTACTGGATGCAGTAATACTGTATTTGGTAAGGATTAATGATAGAGTGAATGATAGAAATTGTGCCCTGACTGGAAGAAACTTACAGTAGCATGAAATCTAAATATTATAGTACTTATGAGTAAATGTTATTTGCCATTAATATATTCAGTCAGTGTGTGGCCAGGACCTGACAGTGGAATATAGGCTGCTGTGTGTAGCTTTGCCTCCAGTTTTATAATCATTCAGTGGCAGCCTTTATTAATGACATCTGCCCTGCCGCAACAGGCTTCATCACTCTGCTTTTATTAATCTCCATGCTTAGGCTTGCTTAGAGGAAAAACCACACAGCATAGTACATGGCTTTTTAAATAGTGGGTCAGAAAATACAAGTGCTCAGACACACGTGCATCTACCAAAAATGCTACTAAGCGTAAGAAACACTGAGTGCAGAAATTGTTTTTTTCTCTTCTTCTGCTGTGCTGAGTCTTTTGGGATTCCTTAGCTGCTAGAGGATGTTAGTGTAAATAAAAACATCCTTTGGCAGGGAGGCGCAAAATGCTCCATGGAAAAGTAGCAAGGCTTTAAAGCAGCTCTCACAACAATGGAGGCTAATTAGCCAACAAAAGCAGCGCAATCCTGAGAGGGAAAAGATCAGCTGTTTTTACCATTTCATCAACTTTTCACAGAGGGATGAGGGGAGCTGTGGGAAAGCCAGGGCCTTTTTCCGTCTAAAATGAGGCTTATAAAAGTGATCAAACAGGTTGAGGGGCATAGGCAGGGAGCACTCCCTCAGGATGACTCAGTGGACATGGTCCAATCCAGAAGACTCAGGGGAGCCAGCTATCGTTATAGCTGCCTTTTAAGATGGGCTCAAGCCCTTTTAAAAACAGCTCCCCCTCCTTTCACTCTGTCTTAGTTTCTCCCATAGGATGCACTGGACCCCAAAAGGCTGTGAAGCATTTGATCTTTGGACAGGAAAAGGCAAGAAAGCATTTTAAGTACGAGTGAGATCTAGATTGTGAATGTGGATGTGTATATGTTTGACAGTGTGCATGGATTTGTATGTGTGACTGCATGTTGGAAAGAAAGCTGGATGGTCATTTGGGAGTCGGTCATTGTGGATATGTGTATACATGTGTGTGAGTGTCTGTCTTCTGGTTGGAGGTATGGAAGGGGGGGTGCTTTGTTATCTTTCCCTTCCACAAAGGACAGAGAGCTGGCTGGGCTGAAAAGCCCTTTTTTCTCACCTCTTTTTGTGCAGAGAAGCAAAACAAAATGAAAGACACAGCCGTAGCCCTCCCCTGCTGCCTATATCACAGCTCTACAAGACTGTGCATGCAAAGCACTGATGAGAAATTAAATCATGTGTATGATTGAGTGTGTGAGGCAGTGTTTGCTATTCTGATAAGAAGAAATAGTCTCTGTGCAATACCTGGCTTCAAAATCAATTCTGTATTGGACTAACTGAAAAAAAAACAACAATATGTCTTGGGACATTACAAAAATGCATCTGGTCTTATGTATACATGTTTGTGAATGCATGGTATCTTGTGAATATATGCTCTTTATTTATGCATGGTACTCCACTGAAGGGAAAATACATTTGTTTGAGTACCTTCACTTTCCTTGTCGGTGCTCTTCTCTTGCTGTCGCCTCTCCAGGTCAGCGAGTTCACTCAGAAGCTCCATGCCATGATGGAGGGGCACTACTGGGGAAGGAATCGTCACAGAAGAAGCCATTTGAGCATCTCGTGTGGCACACAGGGCTGCAGCGATCAAAAGCTCCAGACTCCAGATGCATGAGCCTGGATACTGGTTACCCAAAGAAGAAATCTCTGGGCAGGGAGAAGAAGGTGATGAAAACTGGCTGACTTCCTGGAGCTCTACTGAATCAGCAGGTGAAGCACAACCTTCCTCAGCAGTCCTATCTTGGTCATCCTCCATTGGGATCTTTGCTACCTTGGTACCCTCCATAGTCTGGAAATCCTGTGAAGTGGTGATAGAATCCCAAGGAGGTATTGCAAACCCTTCCCCCTGTATTTTGACATCCTCAGCAGGACCTTGGGCCTCTATAACACTGTCATGGGAAGGTACATTAGCTGTGTCCTCCACCAAGGGTTCAGGAACTGGACAGGGGGAGCCAGATGGATGTTGGCATGAGGCTGGACAAGGAGAGACAGAAGCACAGGTAACCCCCTTATGCCTCTCATCCACCTTATCCTCTACCTTCGTCACCATTACCCCACTTTGGACCCTCTCCCCATGAACCTCCACCTGGGTGGTTATAGTAGGAGATTCTAGTGCCTGGCACACAGGCTCCGCCCCCATCGTGGAGAGCGGGAGGGGTTGAGGTGCAGGTTCAGCAGGCTCTGCTTGCTCTGCTTCCAGGTCAGCATGCTCAGCCAACTGGACCTCTTGAGGAGAGGGACCAGCCTTGTAACCAATGGCGATGGCAGGATAAGTATAGCCAGGTGGGAGATCTAAAAACAAACAAATAAAAAACAACCAGAAAATAATTAGCTGGTTAGAATATTGTTCCTCATATCTTTTGAAATGGTTTACAGGAGGAAGGAAAAATAATGTTATTAACTTTATGTACATTAATATAACCAAATATTCCATAAGTCCATCTGTCATAGGAGTGGAAATTATGACAGTATTTGCCATTGTCATGATGAAATATGTCACATATCACTGACCAACGGCATGTTTCTTTACAAAAGAGCTTAAGTAGCCTTAGAATTTAGTGCTATGTGTGAAAAAAACATTATATTCATATTTTTTGATAACATGTTTTAAAGTGGTACCAGTGAGGCAATACTGGTACTTTTTTGTCTGATTCAATTCATCAAATCCCAGAAAAAACAGCCTTATGCATATCATGCATCAAAAAAGTATACTGAAGTATCACAATGTGATATTATTGACATATCACCCATGCCATGTTTGTAATATGTTTACATAATCCAAAGTGCAGCTTCTTTAAAATTGCTGTTCCAAATAAATAAATAAAACACAAAAAAGGAAAAAAAAAACATGAAATTATAATATGCTTAAATCATGTCAATACATGTCAGCCTATCTTTCTAATATTTAATCAGGGGTTGACATTGTGACCACAGCATTTTACAATTTAGCCACTAAAAATGCAGAGCCTGTGGCTCAAGTGGCTACCTGCTCTGGAGATTTTGTTCTTTTTTCATATTAATAATGACCACACCAGTTGAATTTTCACATATTCACAAACCAAACAATTACATCTCGTGCAAGAAATGAATGGCATCAAATCAGATCAAACCACCTTGATTTCTAACATGATAGCAAGGTTTTTATTAATGAAAAGTTTTTAATAAATATTTTCCTTTTTAACAGAATTTTTGACTAGTACTGAAGTTTGTGGCCAGTGTCTGCCCCACGTATAAACCCTGTCCAATAAAACTTAAAATCCTGCATCACTCCAGGAACATCTCCACTACCAGCTTGTAGCATACCAGCAATGCATTATCTTTCATTTGTTGCAGACATCCCTGAGTGACCTTGCCTGTTAAAGGGGCGCGGCTCCGGCTGCTGAAGTGTAGAGCAGTGTGATGTATATGAAGTATACTCCATCTCCAGTGACAGTGTGTACCATTCAGACACTGCGTCGCATTTATCTATTACCACTCACACACATAATGGAGCCTGCGCCATAAAGACTATGGGGTAGACGTGAGTGAAATTTTCATGAATACTGAATTATGTTCAAGGGGTTATGGATGCAGAGTGTGTGTGTGTGTGTGTGTGTGCACGTTCACTGTTTGGGTGCAAGAGATTGCACGCAGGAGTGTTTGCGTATAATTTAGTCTCTGAGTGAGCATGTGTATTCATCTCATTTGGGTGAGAGTGAAAATGATTGTGTGAGTAGTGGTGCATGCATGTTTGTGTGTGGACGTGTTTGCGCTGCACGTGTGCCTTTGTGATTTGCGGGCGTAGCAGTGTATATTGATGACAGCATGGTGTCTGGATGTGATTGCAGAGCTAGCCCTGTCACCCCACTACTGGGTTATTGATGGTATCCATCCGCTCTCTCTGACAAAGCAGCCACATGAATTCGTATCCTTCCGCTGGCCAGGGCTCAAGGACCCCTGAAGGATAAGAGACCCCTGTCTCCAATCCCTCCACTGTCTGTCTGCCTCTCATAATAACCCCAGCTTTTGCTTTTCCTTACACGCACACAAAAACATGTGAAATCTTACTAAGGTGTGCACCCTGCCGGATGAACAAACAGATGATATATTCACATCAGCACAAAAGGAGCAAAACATATTAACATGGACTTTTTTCATGAAAGGAAGCTGATTGTTGGTCATCAGTAATCAAAGGGCAGCAGGCTTCTTCAAAGGCTTTGTGTCTCTTATCTGAAGCTCAGTACATTTCTTTCCAGTATGACTGTCTCTGAGCCTTAAAGGTAGGCCAAAGTCTCCCCTCCACAATCTCTCTCTCTCTCTCTCTCTCTCTCTCTCGCTCTCTCTCTCTCTCTCTCTCTCTCTCTCTCTCTCTCTCTCTGGGAGCTGTGGAACCAGGCATAGTCGCCAAGCCCTAACCTTGAGAATGATAATGCAATGCTGTCTCCCATCTTTTCTCTGCAGGCTGTTTTATCCATCAGAAATATGAATGGTGTGGGAGAAATGCCACTCCCTTCACATCCCCAACAGTACAAATAATCTGTGAATCCAGGCTCTACCCACAAATTAATTAATTTGTGGCAGCTGTTGTGAGACTGGACAAGCTTTCCAGAACTTTGACAAAAATCTAATTCAACCTAACTCAGTTTTTTTTCTCCAAATAGCTTTTTTATTCATATTTGACCACTACAATGTGTGTTTAGTGGTGCTGAGATAGATTTCCTGTTTCAAAAGCTAAGCTACCAAGCTGCAGTATCATAGCATCCTGCTGCTGACTGGTGCTAATGCCTGAGACTCTGGAGGTGTGGCTAAGCAGATAATCACATGCAAAGGCTCATGATAGCATGCACCCTCCAACAAAGGGACTTCTTTATGTTGTTTAGTATCGGTTGTTAGTTAAATTGTGTGTATGTGTTTATTGTGTTATTGTGTGTAGGAATGTGGGTTTAGTTGGAGGTTTTGTGTGGGGTCACTGTTGGGGTGGCTAGCAGTGACCTCCCTCTTGAGGTTGAAGTGCTGGATGTGCCATTTTCTGCTGTTCAGTAAAGATTTACATTCATTCAGTCTGTCTGATTGTAAATGAATGAATGAATGTTCAATAAAGATGATGTAAAGTTGACGTTCAGTAAAGAGCACTTGTTGCAGCAGATTGTGGCAACCTCTGTGTTTCTTCTTCTTTTGACACTGTTGCTGTAGTTTACTGTTGGGATGGAAACAACAACAATGGGCATGCCACACCACAAAAACAACATACACATGATTGATCCTTTCAGGTATGACAGATATTAGGCATGGGCAGCGCAAGGCCAATTCTAAGGGGGCTTTAGCCTTTCTAACCTTTGCTTGATCTGTGCCTGTTGTATGTAGATGGATATATTGTTTGTTATACTAGCTCTGTGAATAATACAAACTATGAAGAGACAGATTTATTGCATGCCAATTCACCAAATAACCATTTTTTGATATTCTTAACACCGGCTGAGGTACTTCTGTTTGATGATCTTCTGGCTGTTGCTACTCTAAAAGTGCGTTATAAAGTTTCTGGGTCCATGTAAAAAAAATTCTCTTTGGGAACCATGCCCCCAGACCTCCATCACCCCCCCCTCCCCCAATCCATGAACGTCAATTTTTTTGGCAGTGTTTTGTAAAGCTTTTCCAAGTTAGCAAGAGTTGGTATAAAAAAAAGCATTTATGGGCAGTGAAAAAAGAAATTTCTAAAATCTGGAGTTCAAAAATCTTTAAAAGATAAAGAGAAAATGTGACTCTTAATAACCATGTAAGACCTGGTAGACCACCAAACTGTCATCATCAGATAAACAGAACTTAACACTTTCATCTTTTAGAAAAAAATCAAGCTCCACTTTTGCTTTAGATTTGAAAACAATCCAGGGCTGTTTCAGTCTATCCTTTTACTGTGAGAAGAGAACTCAATACTATGGGTCAGAAATTACATGTAGCTCTCAAGAAGAGTGGTCAGTAGAAGTTAAATATACAACCAATGTTTAAGACTGAACTGTGGAAAAACATCTCTGCAGATTTCTTCGAAAAACCGAAAGCCCCAAAAAATGAAAACTGCAAAAAGACAAAGTTTTAAGTTTACTCTAAATAATAAAACAATGATTCATTTTTTTGTGACTACTGTGTAAATTTCATGTTTTCTGGTTTTTCCTGATGATGAAAAATGATTAATTTGTATTTATGAACCTATTATAAATTAAATAAATGGAGGGTGATCTCTGACTAAACTAAAGATCAGATTTTCTTATCCTCTGCAGACATGAACAGAACTGTAATCAACCGACAATAAAAAAAGCCTTCTGAGATTACTTCACTCACCAGGTTCAAGAGACTGAGGGTAGTCCTGCAGTGGTTGGCCCTCTCCTCTCTTGTCCTGGGACTCTGCTGCTTTGGGGAGGTGATTTGGGGTGGAGTGGGGGCTGAGGGCAGGGGAATGTGGGGCTGCTACAGCTGGACTAGGCTCCGGACAGGGGGTGCATGGGGTGCTCTTGGGATGGGGCCGTGGGGCGGGCGAATGGCAGCAGGGCGAGAGGCGGGAGGCACAGCCCCCTGGAGAAGAGGAAGAGCGTAGAGGTTTACTAGAGGAGCTGAAGGAGAAGGGCTTAGTTGGTTTAGGGGTCCGAGGCTCAGGCAAACCTTCATCCAGATCAATGGGAGGGTCCTCAGGTTTCCTCTGTGAAGATTAAAAAAAAGAACAAAAAGAGAAAAATCATGGAAAGTCCAACAACATAGAGGCTTTATACTACTAATTTTCAGTTATAGCACTCAGAGCTTGAAAATATTTACTTGATCTGAATGGGACCTGACTGTTCATTTCAGGTCTGGACATCATTACTTGAGTTGAGTTCAAATTTTACATTGGGGTTTCTCAGCCTATCCTCCAACTCCCACAAAGATTTTGCATTTACACTAGCCTCAATGTTTTCATGATACTTTATTTTTCTGTCATGCTTTAATAATCTCAACTCCTTAAAATCTTACTATGCTGAGAAATCAGCTAATCATGTCATAAGGCTTATTATTTAGTTATTACCTGGGAAACAATGCAAAAGAATTATTTATTAAATTATAGAATAATTAATATTGTAATAAATGTAATAAAGGTTTGACCATTTAATGGGCTAATAAATTTAATCTGGAGTCACCTATGTTGTGGAAGTGGGGGCCACCAAGGTTAGCATGAAAAAAATGCAATAATCTATGTTTGTCAAGGGTAAAAACTTTTGGGACGCTGTTCAAAGCACTGAATATAGTAAATAAATTAAGCGGAAGTTAAACTTGGTCTGATAATCTGACAATCAGAAAATAAACTGTTTAACGTTGATCCACTTATGGCTGTCATTATTGCCATCAAATGAACAATGTTGCTGAGCTAATTTCATTCAATGTAGCTATCATGAAGAATGTTTTATTTGGTCTTCGGTCAAGTTTGGACAAAATTAAGTCGGCCTTGGGTCAAGTTGAAATTTAAAACTTGTGCTGTGGTTCAGGTAGAGTCGGGTCAGATTTGGTCAGAATGTTCTCAAGCTATATTCAGGTTCAGACCTTGCTTCCAGGGCAGAAAAAACCTCTTGCAGCATGTCTGCTCAAAGAGATCTAGCATTGAATAAATCTTCACAGTATCATAGAATTTAAGAAATTTCCATGATAAACTTGTACTGTTTAAATTTTACAGCTGTCTTTGTTCATCAGGGCATGAAGCAATGCTCATCAAAGGCTAAGAATTATTTCCCCATGCAAGAAAATAAGGAGATACAGCAGAGAACTCATATCCACATTCTGCTGACCCACAGTTCATTGGCATTCTGCAGTGTTTCTCATTTATTTTCTATGCAATGTGAACAACAGAAAAACTCGCATCACATCTGCATTGCTACCTTTTTGAGAACAGTCTAGACCTTACAAAGGAACAATAAATTCCTCCAATAAAAGTCAGGTTTATTGACTTGCCATAAACTTTTGTGTGAGTTATTTTGGCCTTAAATATTGTGGCTTTCTGATGACAAAATCACAAGGCTTTTCACAACACTCAGCACTGTACTGTGTTCAGGGACACTGGGCGGCCTTCTAGAGACTATGGGCCATGTATGCCCAAGTAGAGTAAGACCGAAAAAGGAAAATCATGTATTGTGTATGTGTTACCTGAGAATGTGTGTGCCTATGTGCCAGCTCCATTGCCTGAGCTGCTCTGTGATGTTGCTGGTGCTGATGCTGCTGGAGCACGTAGAGCTCCTGTTGCCGTAGAAACTGGCGGGAGTAGACAGAGGGATGCTGCATGTGTGAGGTGGGCCCTCGAGGCCCATACACAGGGGGCCAGAGTCCCTGCTGCTCCATCACATCTACAGAGAGAGAAAGAGAGGAAAGGGTGGGTTAGTGTGGGAGAAAAGATGGAGTTTTTTGCCTTAAGATAGAGTGACACTTGTCACACTGCAGCACCATATTGATTTAAGGGGCAGGATGAATTCCTGTCCTCTTTTGCTTCACCTTCTATATTGTCTCCTGTTGTTTCTTCTCTCTGACATCATATATGCACAACATGATCATATAAACGCTCATATCTAGCACACTCTTCATTTCTTGTCTAAGAGGCCACAAAGCTGCACGTCCTTGACCTGAAGGCAGATCATGCACGTAAACTATTCTATTTCACATTACCAGTCACTTATCCTCACCCTTCGTCGTGGCTTCGTCGTGGCTTACCTCTGAGGATTAACTCAATGCGACGGTCACCAGTAAGCTCACCAGCTATACTTGCCTGCTCCCTACTACCACACAGAGTAATGCGAGTCAAAGCAATTCAGCCCTGCTCCCTCAAACTGTCACATGAATGTGGCTCTTTGCATGAGTCCTTTCTGACAGGCTGCTAGAGGGGAAGAGGAGGGCTGAGTCCCAAATGGCATGCTCATTCAGTAGAGCTTGGATGGTCTCGAGATATGAAAGTCTTTAGGGTGAGATAAAGGGTAGTGCACTTCAAAGAGAGTACAGACTCTTCTGAAGAAGACACAAAAGCATTGAACAATGTTGGGACTTGGGCCACACTAGAGCTTGAAATATTTGTCAGAACCAAATAGGACTCAGCTACGTTTGTTGGGTTTGATTCAGTTTGGACAATGTTTAGCAAATACTGTATTTGTCAGGCTTAGGTAGCATTCAGATTTCACATCCAGGTTTCTCATATTCCTTAATGACTTTTAGCCTACATTCAGCCTTAATACATTTTTTTCAATTCTATTCTTCCTCCTTATTTTACAATGTAAGTTACACTGTGGTTGTCACCACTTTTTTTAACATCAAAGTAAAGTGGAAGTGGTCCGTTTTAAATAGAATTTTGTCAGGCTTGAGTCAGATTCTGCTAAAAACTTGCCATGGGTGAGGCTGGGATGGGTTTTAAGAGTGTGTTTTCGCCATGCTCAAAACTCAAGGTTACTTTTGCATCTATTTCTGCTCTGATCCCGAAATAAAGAGACTACATGAGCTTGTTTTGGAGGATAGGGTTATCTGAGGAACAAATTTACCATATTATATTCTGCACACTAAGACAGATGCCTTTGAGAGTGGGAGGGAGAGAGAAAGGAGAGGAAAAGGCATAGGGAGGGATGCACAACAGCTGTGGACTTTGTCTCAGCCTTGAGATTCAGCCCACAGAAAATTTCAACACAATATACTTCTTTTAATGCTTTTCACGTGCTACTCATTCTGGGCCTCCTCCTCCACCCGCTCCACCCATTCCCTCCTTCCCCGGCGTACGGCAGGGCCCTTTGTTTGGGCGAGATTGCTGGGATGGGGGTAATGTTTCTCTGGGGAAGGGTCCAGTGGGTGCACTTCCCCTCTTGGTTGCGGCTCCTGCGGAGCGCGGAAGGAAAAGTGCTGCGCTGAAGAGCAGAGAGCTAATTAAATTTCACAGGCTGAGCTGGGAGGAGGGAGTCCATACACAGCGCAGACTGCTCTAGCTCTCTGCACAGGCACATGCTGCACAGAACAGCCACGGTCAAATCAAAGCTCAGGAAATGTCTATGCGTGCAGGTGTAGGCCTCAATCAAATAAGTAAACAACTACAGTACAGTGAACTGTGCTAGCCAATATATCATTTATACTGCTGTTACAGTATTGGTGTTACATAACAGCGCTGATTTTTACTTGTAGTGGTATTAAAAGAAAACAAAGACATCAACTAGGGTCTCTCAGGTTGCTTTGAGAGGAACAGTTAAAAATTCTCAGAAACTAGAAAAAATAGAGAGAATGAAAACAGCCCAATCAAAACAAGTTATGTCAGATGTGTAAGGCACATTTAGCCCAACATTGTGATGCTGGATTTTTACAGCAGTTCACTACAAGACAAACTAAAGAGCAAATCAAAGTACAGCAAAGGACAAAACAAAAAACAAAGCATCTGGCTGTACAACTCCACAATGCGCAAAACACCAAAGAGCCACAGCTAACAGCTCAATCCCCATTAGCACACCCTAACACCACTTCCTCTCACTCTCCCTCACTCCCACACATGCACACAATAGGGACTAGCCTGAAGAACAACAGCTTTTTGCCACACCTTTATGAACACATACTATATATGAGTTCTGACATGCAAATGTTAACATGTTCCCTCATAGCAATATGCAAACAATTATATGTTCTTTTATACTGCACTTCCATGGCACACACTCAAACACACCTACATACGATTAAAGCTAGCCATCTCTTTTTATCTCCTTCATTCTCTATCTCACACACAACATATGCAAGGACTCCTCATCCTCAGCAAGCATTTAGTCAAACACACCAGCTACCTGCTTGAAATAATAATTTGTTTAAACTGTTTTTGGAATTCCACTGCGTGCATTCAGAGTGAGCATTAGAATTAGAATTGTGAAACCATTCCCATTAAGCTGATAATAAGATGTGCTGCAACTGCCAGCATGGCTTAGTGAAGCATTTTACAATGATTACAGAACGATAAGGGAACAGAGAGGGGGAAAAGATACCTCCTCACAACAGCAAGGCAAATGATCTTGGAGAAGATGAAAAATAAATTACAGTGTTGTGGAAAACCTCAGTGAAAGCATGGACTGCTGTATATCAACAATAAAATGACCCTCATATTTTTATTAAAATGTCTGCATGATACACCTGCAAACACAAATCTGTAACAAATTAAAATGGCCAAGATTTTGCCTTTGTACCTAGGTGATGAGTGGCAGGGTGGGCAGCTGGTTCAGTGGGCAGGACCACCAGGGCAGCAGAGGGGTCCTGGGGCAGAGAAAGGACAGGCTGCAGGGGGCTGGGCAAGGCAGCAGAAAAGCCAGGAGGAAGGTTCTGGTGCAGAGCAGCATGACTTAGACCTGATAAGAAGCCACATATAAAAAAGAGAACCAATGGAAAAATGACTAGTTAGCATAGGTTTTTGTAGTAAAGTTAAAGCCAATGCAGTTTCAAAGAGAACATGCCATACAGAAACATTCTGTTACAAAATCTGCAAGTGACATAGACATTAAAATTCTGTAAAACAGTGGGAATCAGCTGCTGTGCTTACTGTATGAGTGGCCCATCCAGAGGGAGGGACTTCCTGTCCGAGGCATCCAATGATGAGCTGGGTGAGCATGCGCAGGAGGATCCGTTCCTAATTGGCTGCCACCTGGCACGATGAGGTGAGAGGTCAGATCTCCATGGCAACTGCTTGAGGGGTGGATCCTGGCAAACTCAACTCTGTCCTTATTTTCCCTGAATAGAGCAAGTATTGAAATTCATGAGGAAAAAAAACCATTTGAGGAAATTTTGCATTGCAGCTTAATGGATTTTTTTCAAATAAACAAAATACCTGAGGAGGATTTCTCTTTCTCTGTCCAGTGGAGGCAGAGCCAGCTGCTCTTCACGCACCCTCTTCCTTTCCTCCTCCACCTCCTGCTCCAGTGGATACATGCTGCGTCCAACCTCTGCCACAGATGAACAGTTCAGCAAGTTTCAGCAAGTTAAACTTTTTAAAACATCACTGAAAACACCAACTATGTAGAGAAAGTACTCTATTAAGCCTAATTCAAAATGCAAGCGTGTGAAACTATAACAATGCAATACTTGGCACATTCACGTGTTGAATTTAGCACTTAAGTAAAGAGGTATAACATGAGTTAAATAAATCAGGTACAGAAGCTGTGGTTGACCTGCACAAAGTAAAGCAATTTGGCAACACAACTCTGACTGGCACTAAAATGACTTAAACACCCAATCTGGCATGTTACACTTCTGAAATGTCAGAACCAATTTGCACGTAGCTGATTACGTGATTTAGCAACCAAAAATGACTAATTGGAGATTGTTCTTGTAATCACACATTCAGCTATTCACATGTGTAGTTTCCAAAGTTCACAAGTAGCGCTGCTAAACTGGAAAATGATGGTTGTCTTGTTAGCGCAAATGGACACATACACACTCTCGCGCGCACACACACACAGACATGTATAATGCACAGAATGCACATAGGCACACACTCAAAGCCTCCTGCTGGTGGCTTACCCTTCATGCTGGGCAGCACTCTGCCGTGGCGGCTGTGGATGGCATGTCCGTCTGGTGGGCGGCACAGTGGCTCTCTCTGCCTTGCGACTGCCATAGCGATGCCCACGGGGGGCTGCCGCACCTCCCCCTCCCTCTGCACTTCCCCTGAATCCCGGCCCACCCGCTCTGAGCGCTCACTCTCCCCAGAGGATGAGGAGGCTCTCCTTGAAGGCAACGTTTGCTTGCCCTCCTGTTGGGCACAGCTTGTACTCCCTCCATTCCTCTCATTTCTCATGTCTCCATTTGCCGTCCCCTGTTTCAAGGTGCCCAGGCCACCAAATGGGCTCTTCTGGGACAGCAGGAGTGGTTGTTGGCTGCTGTACTTCATCAAGTTCTTCATGGCACTGTTCTCTGGCCCCTGAGGACCAAGAGAAGGCTCCTGGTAGGCAGGGAAGGGAGGATGCCCATGATCACCTGATATGCCCTGGGCACTAGAATCGCAAACCTTGCGTCGCTCATTGTCAGGATGAACCTGATGTACCTCCCACGATGACAAAGTCCCTGCCTGATGTCCACTGTATGCCACCATCTCTGCCTCTGACTTCCTCTTGTCTTGAGAACCACTGCTCGAACCAAGTTCTAGGTCCTGTTCATTGGTTCCGAGCCTGTTGCTATGCTGCTGATGATGTATCCTAGCAATCCTCTGGCTGTCCCGCTGGAGTGCACACCCACTCTCACCACTGGCCTTGCTTTCAGGCAGAACCCTGTGAGGAGGACCTGAGTGAGAAAAGTCCCGGAAAGGTGGAGTGCTGGCATAAGGGTTGCTTTTAGTCTGGCAGCCTTCCTTGGCCCCCTGAGGTAAAGAGGGCCGATAAGTATCAGTCTCAGAAGAATTATCGGTGGCCCCCAGACTGCAAGAACGAGTTGGTGGATTTGAATGTGGCTGGTGATTATGACTGTGCTGTGACTGCTGCAGTATATAAGTAGGATGGGGGCCTATGGACCAGTCTGGGCCCTTGTCTGCTTTTCCATATGCATGCTGCTGTTGATGTGAAGGTTTTCTTTGGCAGGTACTAGGTGGTGGGAGGGGAGGTGCAGGAGGAGGAGCTATTCTACTGCCATTACTTGTCTTTTCTGGACCTTTAGCCCTGGACACTCCTTCCCCGTCTCCAACCATTCCTCCCCTTGCACCTCGACAGTGGGGGTTACCCAGTTGGAAGGGCCCACTAGTTTTGTCCCCCAAAGGCCCCACAGAGGGTACAAAGGTAGGTCCTGTCACTTTTGGGTCCCTTCCTGCACCTGGGGCTAGGCCCTTCTCCTGACTAGAGGACATGGTGAGTGGGGCAGGGGGTGGGGGACAATATAGGTCAGGATGAGGGTGATGTGGATGGTGGTGGTGGGGGTGAGTAGGGTGCAGCCATGATCCTCCAACTGCTGAGCCTAAGCCAAGAGGAGGGGGCATAGAGTAGGGCATTGGATGGGTATGACCTAGCATGGTACTGTGGCGCAGGCAGTCTGATGAAGGCTCACAAACGCGCATTTCGCCACTCACTCCCTCTTTGCAACAGAAGTTACCCCCACTCCGTTGTCGACCAGTCCCTAAGATCGAGGCCCCTGGCCCCACACAGCTGGGCAGGGAGCCTCTGGCTACTGTCCCTGGCTCAGAGCCATTATGGGTCTTTGTGGTCAAGAGACAGGCACTGAGGTGCTTGGGGTCATCTTTGTGTCGGGGGTTGTCCTCTGATGCTAAGGAGTGAAGCTGCGGATGATGGTGAGTGTGGAGGTGCTGGTGTTGATGTTGGTGTGGTACTGGTGAAGGTGAGCCATGTTGCTGACGCTCCTTCACTTCCTGTTTACTTCGTTCTTTCTCTTTTCCTCCAGCTGACATGCCTCGCTCTGCTACATCTGGCTCTTTGGAGCTTTTCTGGGTGGACCCTCCTGTTCCAGGTTCTCGCTCCCGGCTACACGAGCCCAGGGGGTGGCTGGAGGTGGTCCGAGTCAGTGGTGGAAGGCTGTGATTGGTGGACAGGAGGTGGGGTTGCGATGATAGGCTTCTGATATAGAAATCTAAAGAAAGAAAAAGAAAAAGTACGACAAAGAGAAAGAAAGAAAGCAAGACAACTGGAGTTATCTTCATACTTGAGCTGAAGAATTTGTAATAGTATTAAATGTAGTAAGACAGAAGAAGTGAGCCTCACACACCTTTCGAAGTGTCATAGAAGCGATGCTGTCCATAGAGAACACTGCTGTTTCCATGGTGATCTAGGGGACTCATGGGTAGAAAGGTGGGGGCCAGACTCCCAGAAAAGCGGGAATACCCTGGGGCTAGAGAGAGAGAGAGAGAGAGAGAGAGAGAGAGAGAGAGAGAGAGAGAGAGAGAGAGAGAGAGAGAGAGAGAGAGAGAGAGAGAGAGAGAGAGAGAGAGAGAGAGAGAGAGAGAGAGAGAGAGAGAGAGAGAGAGAGAATTGTCAGGAGAGACAAACTAAACATAAGAGTGACAGACTTGGCCTTTTGCTGTGCTGCGGCCATGGCAGAATGAAGGTCCACGAAGCCCTAGAGCAGGGCAGAACCTTTCCAACAGTCCTGAAAGGAACATGCAGATTCTGGACTCCACTTGGCATTCATAAGGAAGGCATAAACCAAACATAGGCTTCAGAATGCAGCTCTTAATATGGTTGGAATTGTTCTTGTATTCAAAATCTTCCAGACACAGAGATATGATTACTGGCCAACATGAAGTCACCATTCCAGCAGTTTGGAGCCATGTTTGGCCATGTTAGGGGAATAAAATTTGTTAATAATTTGGTAAGCACTGTTCTTTTATCTCTAAGGGGGCTCATGCTTTGAGGGTGAGAACATTAAAAATGCAAATGTGTGTGCTGTTAAGCTATGTTTTGTACACAACACTTATACAAGTTGTTAACTGGTAAATTATTAGTTGCATGATTTCCAGCTTTTTAACTGTTTATCACGGTTTATTTTTTTGGTTCAGTAAAAAAGGCCAAGCAAACCATAATCTCTTTCACACACACACACACACACACACACACACACACACACACACACACACACACACACATATATACACTTGTCATTCATGAAGCTGTTCTGTGCTCTTCTCATGGGTTCAGAGGAAGGTAAACGGCCGTTTTGCTCAACTTTGCCCCTCCAAGGACATTGAACTGCATCCTGGGATAGTGGAGTCCACAGCATGGGGGAGGAGTGCTCATGTGGAAACTAAACACATGGCTGAGCTGCAGACACAGAGCAGCAGAGGTCAATGGCCAAGCAGCCAAGAGCCACACACTAGAACTGGCTAGTACACAGAGGTACTCAACCAGAATGTGTCTAATGCTCTGACGGGCAGATTTGCCGGTCTGAGGCTTTTGAAGTGGATATTCCTTTGTTAAAGTTAAAAGTCTTAACTTTTAAATGTTATGTTTAGCTTCCACAACAGGTACAGTGGAATTCTAAGAGGGATCCCATGAACTTTAGAACATGATGCTGGTAGGTAGATATTTTATGCACTTGATTCATTCTCACCTTTGTGTGGTAGCCTGCTGCTACCTCATTCGATAGGGCTTTAGCCAAAACCCTGGCACATTAAACACAGGTTATACGTGTGTGTGTGTGTGTGTGTGTGTGTGTGTGTGTGTGTGTGTGGGTGCGTGTGCGTGCATGTGTGTGTGTGTGCGTGCGCGTGCATGTTACACCCCAGAGCACATCTTTGTTCACATTTAAACAGGGCACAGTTAAACATTTAACAGCCCTGGCCAAAGTAAACAGCAGTCCATAAAGCTCATCCTCTACATTCCACACAGTCATTGTCCCAAAACACCAACACCTCATTCACACAAAAACAAATGCCTGTATGAGTCTAAATCTGCTCATACTCACATGCACACTCACACAAACTCACAGAAACAACTTCCCACAAATAATACAAGAGAATAGACCAGGACATGATCTCAAAATTAGACAACAAGAAGAGCAAACACTCCACGAAGCTTCATGTGTGTTAAATAGCTGCAGATCATACCAGAGCACATTCACTGAGCAAACGTGCCTGACAATGCAAAGATGCAAGTGATAGAGAGGCAGAGGGGTGGGAAATATGCTGGAGTGAATGTGTGGGAGAAGTAGAGTGAAGAGAAAATGAGAGGGTGTAAAACATGCTGTTGAACAAGGGGCCGATCATGTACGAGAGAGAATAGGAGAGAGATAGTGTGTCTGAGAGGCTAAAGTGAGAGAGGGTGAGAGAGAAAGAGAGAGAGGAAGAGGGAGAGATTCCCCTTTCTCTGCCTCTACTGCTAATTGACAGCAGCGGAGCGTCTTGCTGACAGTGACATCACAGGGGAGTCCAGATGGTTAATATGAGGCCTTCTGGCTGCACCTGTTTTCTACAGCCACTGAATTTCAATTTCCACTGTACACCAGCCAGAGCAGGAGGACAACAACACTCCTTACAGTTATTTGTAAACAAGTGCGTGTCTGCATAGGTGTACTTGTGTGCATGAGAGAGTCTTGTGTGTATGTGAGAAGAATGGCGGATAGAAAAACAAAAGAGGGAAGAGAAGAGATAAGAACAGAACAGAATAGATGAGCCGACATGAGAAGGGAGGAGAAGAGAAGGGAAGAGAGACAAGAGGACAAGAGATCAGAAGAGAAGAAGAGAGAAGCGAACAGATGAGTTGACATGTGAAGACAGAAGAGAAGAGCAAATAAAAGAGAAGAGATGAGGTGAGAAGAGAAGAAAAGAGAAGAGACCAGATGAGATGACATGTGAAGAGAAGAGTAAAAAAGATAAAAGATGAGTAGAGAAGAGAGGAGAGAACAGATGAGATGTCATGAGAAGAGAGGTGAAGAAAAGAGAACTGAAGAGAAGAAAAGAGCAAATAAGAGAAACAAAGCTAAGGGAAGAAATGGGATGAGGAGAAAGGGAAGAGATAAGACAAGAAGAAAGGTGAGAAGAGAATAGAGGAGAAAATGACAAGAGGAGATAAGAGAAGTGGTCTCCTCTCCTCATCACCATTTCTCCTTTCCACCAATTAATTTAAATGCCAACAATTAGAGGCGAGCTCCATGACAGTCCAAAAGCAATCAGACTCTAATGATGTGCAATAAAACCCAGTGAGCCTCCGCCAGACCGCCACAGCCTATTACAGAGTAGAGGGGAGTGAAAGCCCACTCCATACGGTGCTCTGAGAGACCACACACACACACACACACACACACACACACACACACACACACACACACACAAGCATGCAGACTAATGCATGCATGCATGCGAGGATGACAGGAAAAAACCACTAAAAGAGTTAGTGAGAAAAAGCTACTGGTCTACAGTCAATACATACAATCTGTTACGATAAGTAAAGGATGGTGAAAGAGTTTAAATAAGCTGATCCTACATCATTCTACTGATTATGGAGGGAATGAAGAGTGGGATTCAGCAAGGAGGAATGCATGTGTGCTGTGAGCGAGCCAGAAAGAGAGAGAAAGAGAGTGAAAGAGAGAGAGATGACAGAAACGTCCCCAGCCACAAAGCCATCATCACAGCCAGGAGACACGCGAACACATCTGTGTGTGTTTTATGCTGATCATTTCATCTTTACTGTGGGAAAAATATTAATGACTAACTTTCCTTTGGCTTTTTCTTTCACTCTGATCTTTCTTTCTCTCTCACTCACACTGGCCCCCTCTCTATCTCTCTCTCTCTCCATCCACTTGGCACATCATCCTATCTGTTAAACTGGCTTCCACTTGTTCTGCCTCCTGACTGAGCTCTCGTGGGAGTGCTGAGCACTTCAGCATTACACTCCGCTTTATATCCACCTGTCATCCACACACACACACACGCTCACCAACGTACTCACTCGGCCCACTCTTCCCCCACTGCTCAAATGATGTGCAAGAATATGAACCAGTAAGTGTGAATAGATAATGAATTTTAGTTAAAGCTCAGTACTACAATCAGTCTCTTACAAGTCAAAGATGTGCTTGCGGTGTAATTTAACACTAGCTCCACACCTACCACACACAGCACTGTTCACTACAGACCACAGCATTACTCCTTTCACTGCAGCACGGCTTTACATACAGAACACAATGCACTGCAATGTACACTACAGCACACAGAACAATCAGCTAGAGTGCACCTCTGTGTTGCTACAATACATCATTCATCTTCTATGGAGGAGTACACTGAACATGGGTGCACACGAATACACATACGCACTCACACACACAGAAATGGAGCTGGGTGGGGGGGTTGAGTGTGGAAGAGAAAGGCAACCTGTCTCATCTTCTAATTGAAGAGAAGTGACAGAACTAAGCAAGCAGATGAGAGATGGAAAGGGGGAGGAAGACAGACAGACAGACAGACAGAGAGAAATCAAGATATACAGAGAGAGAAGAAGAGAAAGACAGACAGAGAGCAAGAGAAATAGGGGTAATATAGAAAAAAGAAACAGGGAGAGTGAAAGAGAGAAAGAAGGAGAGAGAGAAAGAGAGAAAGAGAGAGAGAGATGAAGACACAGCTCTATTAAAAGGGATGGATCAATGCTACAGCTGGAGAAGAGGAGGCAGAGCAGACAGGATTGCAGGAAAGCAGCAGAAAAAGGAAAAAGTATGGCCAAGAAAAGAGGTTGATGACAGAGAGTTAACGGGCAGCTAGTGGAGATGATAAGGGAAGGAAAGGTAATGGACAGAAAGAGGGAAGGGAGGATAAAGACAAGAGAGAGTGAATAAGTAAAAGAGGTTGAGATAGAAAACAAATGAAAGACAAATTACATGAAAGAAGGAGAAACATGGTGTAAAAAAGCGACAGCAGGAGAGGAGAAAGTGAGAGACAGAGAAAAGAGTGAGAGTGAAAGATATAGTGAGGAATAGATAGAGAAAAAAAGTTAGAGATACAGTTAGACAGTAGGACAGAGAGAGAAGAAGGGTGAAAGATTTAGGGGGAGAGAGACAGAGAGAGAGAGAGAGAGAGAGAGAGAGAGAGAGAGAGAGAGAGAGAGAGAACAGAGGGTAGCAGATCAGTATTGGCTGAATGCCAGATGCTGGATCGAGGCCAACTGGCAGTGCGCCGACTGGGGCTTCCAGGCTTCAATCCCTAAAAACAATCATTTGGACAGTGTGTGTGTGTGTGTGTATGTGTGTGTGTAAGAGAATATGAACAGGCATCTGAGTGTTCATGGTTGTGCTTGGATGAGTGATTAGTTCACTATTATATTCACTTTTATTATTGAATACTCAAACTCTTTCTTTCTCTCTTTCTCTCTCTCTCTCTCTCTCTCTCTCTCTCTCTCTCTCTCTCTCTCTCTCTTTCTCTCTCTCCCCCCCCCCCTCCCTGTCTCTCTCTCCCCCTTACTCTCTTTCCCTTACTCTCTCTCTCTATCCAAAAACACACGACGACACACACTACACACTGTGCCAAGTGTTGCTTCCTCCACCAGCTGGGACATCAAAGGTGATCCCCTCTCTGCTGCTCCGAGCCAGCTCTCTCTCTCTCTCTCTCTCTCTCTCTCTCTCTATTTCTTTCTCCCCACGCTGTCTCTTTGGCTCTCATTCTTTCTGTACCAGTGTCTTGTGCACAAACATCCCCATTCTGAGCTTTTGTCTTCTACTCTGTCATTCAAGCCCACTGAGTTTCTCTTCTGTTCTTCAGAAATCAGTTCAGACTTGCTGGCATTTTACATTAATGGCATGATAAACACACAATAAGAACATTTAAGCAATTCAGTCTCAGACAATATTTGTTTTCTCTGTGTGTGTGTGTGTGTGTGTGTGTGTGTGTGTGTGTGTGTGTGTGTGTGTGTGTGTGTGTGTGTGTGAAAGAGAGAGAGAGAGTGTGTGTATGTGTATAAAACGTGACCCAGATGGGAAAACAGGTGTCCTGTTCACTTTTAAAGGGCTCATATAATTCGTTTTTCTTATATACTTTTCCCCCTGAGGTCCACTTAATCAGCCTTAATTAATTTTACATGATAATCTCCTTTTGTCTTTTGATTCTTGTTACTGTTCGTATAAGATTGATGTAGACAAATGTCTGATTTTTTGGCCTGTATTGTGCCTCACTGAAAGAGTCCAGGCTCAAACATTCCTTATAACTAACAGTGGCATTAAACTGCTGTTGGCTGAAAAGGTGCATGTATGTAACTGAGTTGGTTTTGTGAGATAACAAAAGAAATTAATTCAAAACAAGCTGTTTTCGCAGCTTCGCAAGCTTAGTGTTCATATACGGATCGTATGTACTGTGGACTAAATGGTATGTGTTACAATACAGTTAAAACAGTGTTTACATACTAACTCAAACTCTTATTAAAAAATGATATCAGAGATATGGCTCATTTACCTTCAAGACATGCGTATACACATGCTGACAGTAAATAACTTTGATGAAAGGCCAATAAATGCATTGAAACTTACTTGATTGAAAAAGATAAAAGGAGGAGGAAAAGAGGAATGTGCACACTGTTTCTTTCTCTTTTACACACACATAGCGTGGGATGAGCTCATCTGCTCAAATTTAGCAGAACACTCACTCACTCACTCACTCACTCACTCACTCACTCACTCACTCACTCACTCACTCACTCACTCACTCACTCACTCACTCACACTATATGCAGTTGTGTCAGTTTGGTTAGCTTGGTAAGTAGACACTCAGAGCTGACCTGTTTTTACAAGATGATGCAGGAACACAGTGTGTTCACACACACACCTGACCGGGAGAGATAAAGTGATCAGAGAGACCACCTGCCCCACCACAAACGGTTCAGAGCCAAAAGAGGAGCCGAGGGGCCAAGAGAGAGGGGAAACCGCCCAAGCACAGACACACACACAGGTCCGGAAGCCAGCTCCTCACAGTGGTGATGTGCACAACCCAAACGTTTTTCACTTAAAAACCGCACACACACAGAAACAAATACACACTCAAAGCGGGTGTATCACTGTTGGTTGTCTAGGTAGGAAGTAGGCCGTTGGAGGTGGCTTTAACCGTAAGGGTCTTGAGAACATGGGGGCAGACTGGGGAAAACCCTTCAAAACCCCAAAACCTGTTAGCACTCATATGATACTGAGCTATCAGGTTGTTACACTTTCTGTTTCAGCCTAACTTAGAGTTGCTGGTGCTTTACATTTCAAACCTTTACACAGCAAACTCATATCTGACTATTGTAAATGACAATACTGTACTGCTTACTCTAAAATGTTTTTGTCAGATACAAAACTTCTGCTCTACTATGAGGGTGGGTTGGTTAAGGGGTGGATTAAAAAAAAATCTCTTCTCTTATTTTTCTTAAATACAAAACAGGTCATAAGTAGGAAAAACACAGATTCTGGACCTATTACTTTATACCAAAATACATTAAACATTTGTCAAATTGTCATTGCAGTTCAAGTTTATGTTCATGTTAGAAATGTGAGCAGGCCTGTTCTTCAGTCTCCCTACATTACAATGTGTCAGACAGCCCCCTTACTAAACAATTACTAAACACTTACTAAAATGCTGTCCTTTATAAGCCTTTAATGATGACTGGTATATACCTACATAGGTATATACCTACACGCATCAGTTGTCATAACACAGAGGTGAACTGACATTGAAATTGACAAAAAACAATGTTTATGACAACTGATGCTCACTGAAATAAGCCTTTATTATGCTTTATTTATGCTACTGTTGGAACAAAACCTTGTATCTACAAAATGACTTTAATAAATTTATAGGAGAAGGAAATAACTTTACAGGAGAAGGAAAACATATAATTTACTTTAAATGCCCGTCAATGGAATCAGACTTTTTTCCAAGTAAATTTGGGACATTTCTGTTGGTCCATTCATCGTGAAATTTACAGACAATGTAAAGCATACCCAATATACTTTCAAATTATCTCAAAAACTGAAAATTGACAAAAATGGAGACACAAGATTTTTTAGAGTTATTTCAGTGTTACCAATTTTTGGACATGTATTTGAAAGTAGCATATATTTCACAAATCAAATCAAACTAGAGAATCTACAGATTTCGATCATATCAATCAGAAAATTTAAATTCAGTTTATAAGAGTATTAATCGAGTTATAATCCAGATGTGAAATTTTACTTTTTTACCTCAAAATCATCTTCTGTTAGACAAACAATTTTCATAGAAAGACTTATGTCAGCTCAGCAGGGTGATGGGTGTGCACAGTAGTGATATCACCTTTGTAGTCTATTTTTGATTCTATCCCTTTTCCACTTTTGATTCTGTCTATCCCATGTTACCTCATTCCCCAGCCTCCCCAACATGAAGTATGTTTCCATATACATATGCAAACATGAGCAGGATGAGAAGTTTCTATTATGCAAACAATAAAAATACAGTACCAATGCCAGGCAGAGGCACATCACCAAACAACATAAACCATGTACAAAAGAGCACACATGCACACGCGCGCACACACACACACGCACACACACACAATAATACTCTAAAGCAGCTCCATCTGTCCCTGACTCCACAGGGGCTTGCGTGGATCAAATCAAATTCAAATCAGAATTAAAATCACTCTCTTTCCATTTGCCTTCCCTCCCTTGCCCTGTTGTTCTCCTCCATGCCCTTTCTGCCCACCACCCCCCCCCAAGACCTCACCTCCCCACCCTCCAAACCTACACACTCCATGTCCTCACAGGTCAGGTGGGCCATTGCGCTGTCAGTAAAAACGCAATGGTCTCTGGGGGTGAGCAGAGCTGGGTAATTGTGTGGCTCATTTTGATGACATGCTCTTTATGCAAATGGTGTGGGGGGAGGGACGGGTGGAGCTAATATGCAGCAGACCAGGAGTGAGGAGACGTGGAGTGTTACCGGGGGAAACGGAGCCATCCAATCAACTGCTCCAAGGGGCTAAATGCAATTAAAGCCTGATTCCAATAATGACCTCTATCAACATAATAGGGCCATCTACATCATTACAGACACATTCTATTATCATTATTATTACAATTATCACTATTATCATTATTGTTGTTATTATTGTTATTGTGGCATTATTATTGATTAGTTTTGTAGCTGCAGGAGAGACCTGTGCCGAACCAGACGCACAAAGAGAAAAAGATGGCATCCTTCTCTCTTTGTTTCTCTCTCTCTCTCTCTCTCTCTCTCTCTCTCTCTCTCTCTCTCTCCTGTCTCTCTGATGTATATTTTTTAATCTTTCTTTTGCTCTCACTTTCTCTCTCATTCACTCTATTCTCTCACTTACTCTAACTCACTCACACTGTTCTCTATCTCTCTAGTGTAATAGTACTTTTATTTAGCGATTTAAATGCTAATAGTAATATTATCTATCTATCTATCTATCTATCTGTCTGTCTGTCTGTCTGTCTGTCTGTCTGTCTGTCTGTCTGTCTGTCTGTCTGTCTGTCTGTCTCCTCTTTCTTTCCTTCCTTCTTTCTCTCTGACTCTCTCCCTCAATAGCATCTCACACCCTACTGTAACACAACCCTTCTTCTCAATCCTGTTCAGACTCCTTTTCATCCTCTCTCTCTCTCTCTCTCTCTCTCCCTCTCTCTTGAGTACGCACACGCACACACACACACACACACACAGATTTGTTCAGTCATTGAGTTACAGTAGCTCTGGGTGCCAGCAGCAAAGCCCCACTGTGCGGCCTGCCAACAACAATTACTGTTCCACCCTGCCAGCTGCCAAAAGCTCCGGAGATACAGAGCACTTAACCCGCACTGTACCACACACACTCATATACATGTACAAACACACACACACACGCACGCACGCATACACACACACACACACATATATATATATATATATATATATATATATATATATATATAGCACACTCTCTGCTACAGTCTCAGCCTTTATACACAAACCTGTACTACATTGTGTTCTGACTACAACACACGAAGATATGTTATACTGCAGCATCAGACACGTAGTGTACAATGAATGTTGACATTGAGATAAGGCCATATGTAGGATGCTGTATAGAAAACATTTATGTAAAGGCCTTCATTCATTCATACATTCATTTTCCCCATTTACCTTAAGTGAGCCGCATGGAATTTCCCCAGAGAAATGTTCAAGGGAAAAGTGAAAAAATCCATTAGTGTAAATTTATTTAGTGTGAATTTTTAGATGCTATGTCTAAAAAGTTTGCGTAAGTGGATAATGGAACATTTCATCAATGTTGTAACAAAACTGTGGTGTAACTCTTGCAACTGTGCCTTTTTAAATACACTATTTAAAAACACCAACTGCTCTTTACACGGAGTGAAAATCTATGTTAAAAATCATTTAAAATTGCTTGTAAAAAATATTTATCATATGTTAAAATTCTGAACTTTTATCTTCCTCCTCCTGAAAAGTTTCCATTATATCCATACACATAATCCTTGAAAACAGTACCAATATAAACATGCACAGACAAACAGACACATAACACACTGCAAACAGAACTACACAGCATTACACTTGTCATCCCGTGAGCATTCTGAACACACTTCTAACATTCATCTGCAGATATACACCCACTGTGTATGGCTACAGAAGAGTTTAGGACCGAGGGGATCTCTGTAATACACATCTGAGATCAGGATTATGCAGAAAGACAGCTGTTATAGAGACTTAACCACAGCTCATTCCAAACACTGCCACGCTGGGCCTGGGCAAGAAGCTGTTTACACAAGACTGTGATCAGACTTACAAAGAAACACTCTTTGTGTGTGTGTGTGTGTGTGTGTGTGTGTGTGTGTGTGTGCCTATTACATTCTTGCAGTGCTGACACACCACTACACTTCTGCACATCATGTAAACAGCAAACCATGCCACAGGCTATATGTGAACAAGGAAAAGGTGAGAGAGAGAGAGAGAGAGAGAGAGAGAGAGAGAGAGAGAGAGACAGACAGACAGACAGACAGACAGACAGATAGAGACAGACACATAAGTTGAGAAAAACAGACAGAGGAACAGAGAGAACAAGAAAGAGAACAAGCAAACAAGAGAGAAAGAGCAAATGATGGAGAGATACAGATAGAGAGTAAGATAGAGAAAGAGAGAAAGAAAAGAGAGTGATAGAGAAAAAGGAGGAACAGAGCAAGAAACAGCAAGAGAAAGAATGAGAGAACAAAGAGAAAAATGAAAATGAAAGAGAGAAAGAAGATGGAAGAGAAAAAGAATAAGGGACTGAAAGAAAAAGCGGGAGTCAGTGAGAGAGAGAGGAAGACAGATAGAGAGAAAAGAAAAGAAGAAAAAAGAGAAAGAATAAGCAAGTGAGAAAAGAAGGAAGCGAGAGAGTGAGAGAGAGAGAGAGAGAGAGAGAGAGACAGACAGACAGATAGAGACAGACACATAAGTTGAGAAAAACAGACAGAGGAACAGAGAGAACAAGAAAGAGAACAAGCAAACAAGAGAGAAAGAGCAAGTCATGGAGAGATACAGATAGAGAGTAAGATAGAGAAAGAGAGAAAGAAAAGAGAATGATAGAGAAAAAGGAGGAACAGAGCAAGAAACAGCAAGAGAAAGAATGAGAGAACAAAGAGAAAAATGAAAATGAAAGAGAGAAAGAAGATGGAAGAGAGAAAAAGAGAATTAGGGACTGAAAGAAAAAGTGGGAGTCAGTGAGAGACAGAGGAAGACAGATAGAGAGAAAAGAGAAGAAGAAAAAAGAAAGAATAAGCAAGAGAGAAAAGAAGGAAGGGAGAGAGAGAGAGAGAGAGAGAGAGAGAGAGAGAGAGAGAGAGAGGGGAGAGAGGGGGTCTTGACACTGTTGATAGCACTAGGAGTAGTTTCTGGTCAAACACTCACTCAGTCTCACTGTCTGCTGTATATTATGGCTAAGAGAGAGCCAAAGGTATCTTACCTTCATGTGGGTGTGGGAACCAGAGCTGTGAGGGGGCGCTAGAGTGCGGCCCGTTGCGGTATGGTGGGGAAGAGGGGGAGGAGGGGGGTCCAGAGGGGTGAGAAGGGGGTGAACCCAGACTGCTGGCCAGGAAAGTACCCATGAAGGAGGCTGAGGAGTTTCCCATCAGTCCAGTGCCTGCAGGACAGAGAGGGTGAGAGAGATCAGATGCTGAGGAAAAGAAGCATCACGTTGGACTTGCCCAGGATGACAAAACTAGCTAGAAAAGACTGCACACTTTACATTCTCTGACTCATACAGCACACCATGGGGGATTTTTTTTTTTCCACACAGCAGCAGCACTGGTTAGTTTCAACAGGATACAATCAGAGAAGAACCAATAGACATTCCTACTGGAATTTCTAAAAATTCTGTTTTGTCAAATGCAGTCCCACCTTCCCTCCCCTGCAAAAATCACTGCTTTTGAACTTCTGAAAAATCCAGAGGTACATTGATTATAAAGAGTCATCTGGAAAGAAAAGCCAGAGTCAGAGCAACAGTAAGTCTGGTGAGCTATTTTGTTGGAATAAAAGGTTGTGCTTTCAAAATGCACCATAAAATAAAAGTAGAGAAATATAAAGATCTTGAATCCTTTTCATTTTTCAAAATTACACTTGAGTTACTAAGGTAATCCTTTTTTTCAACAAATCAAAATTCCATTCTCAGTGTCACCTGATTATTAGACTCTCGCCAGCCAAAGATTGAGAGGTAGAGATGGTGGAGAGGAAAAGTGTAAGCTGAGAGACCAAGGAGGAAAGAAAAAAGCACCCACCAGAGAGATAAACACAGCAATGGAATGGGAACAGGGAAGAGAGGGTGGAGGGGAGGAAGAGAAAGGGAAGAGAGAGAGTGTGTAAAATAAAGAAAGAGCGCAGCAGTGTATGAGAGTCTCCATGCACACTCTGCTCTGAAAGTGGTTCCCATGATTAAGCCCCTGTGATCGCTCTGCCGTAGCGGCTCAGCCACGAGTGAGGACACACACACAAACACACACATACTACCAGCACAGAAGGAAGAAGGAGTATAAGAAGTGTACTGCACGCTCTCATTAAAATAAACTAACCAAACAAGCACCAACAGAACGCACCTTGCATCAAATGCTATCAGCTATGACAGTCTCTGGCACAGAATACTGATTACCATAGACAACAAAAGATAAATGGAGTATAGCTGCTTTCACAAAGCCATGTTCCTTATTAAACTGGATAACTTAAAGGAACAATTTAATGTTTTTTTTTACCTAGTGTGTATCTGTAGATTACTATACTTGTTCTGGTTCATAATAAAAGAACAATTTGTTGACTTGTTAACTTAAATAGTTATATAGAGGTCAATGGACAGATGGTGAAGTAACTACTTATTGGCTTCTGTCATGAGGTTTTTTTTTTAGTTTGCATTTTTCCAGTACTTCTCCAGAGCATAAGGAATTTTGCACATTAATGTCTATTAAAAGTCTGTTACAAGTCAACAGGTTTTTTGTTCTTTGCCAGTGCATCAAAATTATTGTCGTCTATATGACACACATGCTACAGATAGAGATTAGACTGAAATATGCCAAAGAACTTCTGAATCCCTTAAAATCTGAGGCTAATTACAAACTAAGACTTATTTTTCAGTAGCTACTGGGACGTCAATGTAAACTGGTTGAGCTATTCTTAGGTTACAGAAGTTTGTAATAAAACTTTGGGCCTACTCACTTCCTGGCCATCTAAGGGGTTAAAATGAAAAAGTAAGGATTGTCCAACAAGAATGTTCCTTAGCTCTTCACTTTTGACTCAAGTTATCTGACTAACTAAATCTTACTTTGTCAAGCCTTGCCCTGTTGTACAAGGCAGTAAGTAGGGAGGGGGAAATGAGCAAAGGGAAAAAGATGAGGTGAGCTTCACCAGGTTGAGAGAAAGACAAAGGTGATCTATTAGCGCAGTTGACAGTGAAGCCAAATGGCAAGAGGAGAAGAAAGAAGGCAGAGAGAAAGAAAAAGATATTGAAGGGATGAAAGGTGAGATGGAGTGGCTGCTCTGCTCCCCTGCAGTGTGAGGGTCCCGTGGGTGGCGGCCCCTCAGCGAGATTAACAATCTAACGGCCAAACGCAACACCTGCCCGCTTGCCCTTGGTGAGGGCAGAATTACCCAGACAGATCTATTATTAACACTGTTTACTACTGCACACTTACACTTACATACACACAGTTTACACACGAGTTCTACACTGACACACTGTACACATATGTAGAATACACTCACAGACAGGATGTGTTCGCACATATACAGTACTGTGCAAAAGTCAGGGATCACTCTAGATTTTTTTTTTTATTCAGAAAGGCCATCCATACTGGTATAATGGAAAACTACACAAAAACTTCAACAACTAAATATAATATCAGATTTTTCAATATACAGCATATTTACCCTTTGCCTTTATTACAGCTTCCATACTTTTCAGGAGTCTTGCTTTCAGTTTTTCAAGTAAATAATTTGCAATAACTTGAAGTTAATGGCAGCTTTGAGTAGATATTAAATAAATGAATGATGATCTGTGACTTTTGCACAATACTGTACGATACTAACAGCAATAAACATAGCTAGCAGTGGGTACAGACACATCCATACAGTTCACATTCACATGTGCATTTATATTCTGAAGACACACACACACACACACACACCTACATATTCCGAACACAGTCATGTGCTGTACAAACAAAAAGGACGGGTGGATCAAATGGATACTCTCAGGGGTAATAGAAGAAGGGGTGAAGAATAAAAAAAAGCATAATAAGCTGGGAGAGAAATGGAGTGTGAACAGACCTACAAAATGACTTTGTATATTTATAGTTTTTTCCCCTTCTAACAATGAAATAAACCACAAATGCTAATGCTTAAATAAGTCAAATTAACATTTATGCAAATGTTCCAGATGCTGTGCAAATGTTTGTGCTTTATTAAGCTCAAAATCTAATCTAATTTAGCAATAAGGTGTTCATTATAAATGATTTACGCATGGTGTAGTGCAGTGTATGGAATAATTAAATCAGCCTCTTAAATGCAGAGAAACTTAGAGCAGGGATGGGGAAGAGAATGAGCGAGAGAGAGAGCGAGAGAGAGAGAGAGAGCGCAGTGTTTCACTCACACTCACATGACTTGAATAATTTACATTTACGGGATTTACTGTATTTATACTTAATTTGACTGGATTTACAGTCTATTTATAATTACTTTCACAGGATTTTCAGCATTTTTATGTTAAACGTAACGTTTATGATATGTGTCTTCTTATATACACTGGATTTAACAGACTATTTGTAGGATTTGTACAGTTTATTTATTCTATTTACTGACATTTACAGAATAGAAAGCATCCTTGTACTTAAATTTACAGGTTTTACAGCATATTTATGCTTAAATTGGCAGGATCTAGATTATTTAGATAATTTATATTTATTTTAGGATCTATTTATATTTAAAGTTGCAGGGATTTATAGTGTTTTATACTTAAGGTTAAAGGAATCATAATCCTGTTATACTTAAATTTACAGGGTTTACAATCTATTTGTGCTTCAAATGACTGAATTTATAATCTGTTCATACCTAGTTAAATAATTTACAGTATGTTTTCTGAAATGTACAAGATTAACAGTATTTAAAGCTACAACATTTTAAAAGTTACAACATTTTATACTTGCAGTTACTGGAATAACAGTATCTTTATAATAATCTTTATAATCATTCTAAGGGGTAATAAACTACAAGGATACACATTTTAGCACACTGTCTGGTCTTCACTGTAAAGAAATTATTTGGTGTAGTCTGTAACCTGGCTGCCTTAAAAATTTGATTTCATTGAAGTTAAAGTAATAAAAATTATGGGAATATAAATCAAGACCTTTTTTCCTTTTCAGCTTACCATACAATGTTGAATAAGTTTATGCTTTTGAAGCAGCCAGGATACTTAGTCTTCTAAACAGCAAATCTTTTTTACAGTGTTAGTGTGTGTCTGCCTTGCCTTCTGTCATCGGAAGCAGCTTCGCTCCTGAACTAAGGTGAGGGAGTTTTTCATTTCCGAAACCGATAAAAGTTCATTAAAGCGGGGGTGAAGAGGAGGAGGAGGTTACGGGAGATGTTTGGAGGTGTGAAATTACCAAATGACTGCTCTTGCAAGATAAACAGTGTGCGAGGCCACCGCCGAAGCCTCCAGCTGGAAACGGCGGCAGCTGGGGGAAGGAAAGAAGCAGGGAAGAGAAAAGGAAAAGCAGTGTAATTGCAGTGTTTGAAGAGGCTGGCTGTTGGAGACAGGGCCGGCACAGACTCTCTGGGGATCAAAGCTGACGGGACACCTCGTCTCCTCACACACACACACTCATACGCTCCCTCCCATTGTGGCAGCGGTAAGCCACGGCTCTGCGGGCACAGCACTGCTCATAACACTGATCTGAGATCAGGCTCCAGTCTCAAAGCAGACCTAACGGACCATGATAAAAAAAAAAAAAACACACAGCGGGTCTG
The DNA here is from genome assembly GCF_015220715.1 of Pygocentrus nattereri. Taxonomy (NCBI): domain Eukaryota; kingdom Metazoa; phylum Chordata; class Actinopteri; order Characiformes; family Serrasalmidae; genus Pygocentrus; species Pygocentrus nattereri. Next base: position 22,926,768 of record NC_051223.1, read on the forward strand.
GGATCAGTATAAAAGGGCTTTTGTCCCCACACCCTCTCATCCCCATGGCTCACAAGCCCAGCACCTCCACCACAGGCTCCACTACAGCCCACAGAGGTTTAAAATGACAGGCCTGCATCCTCCAACTGAAGTCCTTCCTCAAGCCTACAGCACGGGTGGAGTCCCACTGTTAGAGCAGGACCTTTCAAATCACCCTATATCACTCACCTTCACATTCTCAAAAATAAAACTTTCCAAATGGTTCTTGGCTGGGACATACAGCTCTAGGAACAACCTTTAATTGCTATAGAAACCTTGCATAATGTGGAGGTTCTTTAAACAGCTTATTGACTAAATAACTGACTATTGAAAGGCTCTTCATGGAACTAAACATGGTTCATTTTGGTGACTCATGGGATTGCTCTGGGAGCGATGGGAAAATGCTACTAACGTTACTTATAACTGAACATTCTGAAAATAAAGTGTTGCAGGTGAGCTAGAACAATGTAGCCAACTAGCAATGGAAGCTTATACCAATTAGCACTGTGCAAACTACATCTCTAAAATACTTGCTTTAAGTTAAGGCACCTCAAACAGACTTGTGTATGTGGTTTCTGACTAAATTTATTATTGATCTGTGATCCATGGAAGCGAACAAAAGTATGAAGAAAATTTTGTAATGAAGCTTGCACAATGCTAAATAAAGAAGGATGTACTTTTCTATTATATGTTAGCTATTAGCCTTATAGATCCAGCGCAGAGCTATAGAAGTACACTTTCCACCAAACATGTTGGCTGATCAACTGCATTTGTTTCAGTTGCCAGCTATAGCATCTGGCAGACGTTCTTATCCAGCGTGACTTACAAGTTAATTTTACATAGGTAGGTGAAAGTAGTGTTAGGAGTCTTGCCCAGTGTAGGGGTGTTACCCAATGCACTACACCAACCATATTTGTTGTATGAGGGGAACTTCAAACTTTATTCATGTTTGCAGAACAATAAGAAACATTACATTCACCTACATTGTGAGGTTGGAGATTGGAGCAAAGCACAGTTAGTTTCTGGTTTAAGAGAAACAATATATAAAGGCAGCAAGTTAGTAGTCATGGTGCTGGATGTGTCTGTTGGGAGCAAGCGTGTAAAGTAGCAGCATCTGTGTGTGTCCCCCTCCCTAATCCCTCTGTGTGTGTGTGTGTGTGTGTGTGTGTGTGTGTGTGTGTGTGTGTGTGTGTGTGTGTGTGTGGCTCTGCAGTCTGGCAGCCAGCGAGCAGCTCCGCGCCTGCCAACCTTGCTGCTCCCTAGCTCAGCTCTTCAGTAGCACACACACCGAGTACTCCCCTCTCTCTCTACAGCCCTCCGCCAAGTCCCCTTTAATGAAACGTTTCCTCTTGTTTGCTTTGCTTTATTGACTTTTTTTTCCCCTCTCTCTCTCTTATTTTTCCGTCTCCAGCATGCTGGTGGGCTGAGCGTCAGCTGTGATGCCTGAAATGATTGCCTGGGCCCATCCCACTCTGTTTCCCCGTGCCTTCCTCCGCCTCTAATAAACCCACCTGCAGAAATGAAATGCTGTTGATAATGAAGCGACAGGACAGGGGCTGGAAGAAGAAGGAGGGAGCAAGAGAGGGATAGCAGGAGGTCTAGAGGTTCCTCCCGACAAATAGAGAGAAGCTGCTGCCAATGCAAGCCAGCGGCAAGGCCAAATGAGTATATCCAGCATGGGGGATAGAGTGCTGTGGAACCAGGAGAAGACTACTACAGCACCACAGAGAAACAAGAACTGCAAAACAAAACAGAAGTTATGTGAGTTGTAGAGGTAGGAAATCTCATATAGACTTATCTGCGACCTTATGTGGTTTTTGAAACTGCAACACACTCTTATCTATAAAAATAGCCAATGCAGGTTGCACAGCTAAAAATGGGAGCAGCCATCTCCACTCTTTAAAAATAAAGATGTCAAATGATTGTTTAGAGTAGTGCCACAAGAGGAGGTCCCTCAGTTGATCTATGCATTATTTTCTCTTCAGTAACACTGAGGGAATATATATTGCCAACTGGGATTTCATCTTCATTTGGTAGCCACCTTTGTAGAAACATGTGAAGTGTTTCCTAATTTACCACTTATTGCTAACTAGCAGCTCATTACAGAGTTGTGTTGAATATTTTATTTGATCATATTAATTAAAAATATCAAGTCAAATTCCATTCTGCTGGTAAAATGGACTCTGAAGGTTCTGCAGAAGGAGCTTAAAGAATCATTTTTATAAATGAGGTATGTGTGTGAGGAACCGTTTAAAAGTCCACATAATGTAAGGTTTCCATACCAATTAAAGGTTATACCTATAACAGTACACTCAAGCCAAGAACCATTTAGGAACCTTTATCTATTAGGGTTTCGAAGCTGTCCAGTTTTTTGACCTGCGGGGTGGACCAATTATTGTTTTCTGAAGCCAATTTGATTTCTAAATTTTCCTAAGAGAAATGGAAGCTGTAATGAAGCAAAAGAGTGGACCAATTACATTTTACAAAATTACATTGTATTCTGATGTTGAGGATTTTGTGTGATTCCTATCGACAGACAGACAGACAGACAGACAGACAGACAGTTTATGCAGCTGATTTTCATGTTTTTACATAGCAGCAGTGATCACAGTAACTACAGAAAAGCAATGAAAAGTGCTGTAGAGTTAGAAGATGGTTTAAGTCTGGTTCATAACACCAGGGGGTTAAATTATTGTTGGAAAAAAAAAATCAATCACATTGGTTGTGATTTCTTTAGTTTTTTCAGTCTTTTTAGTCTTTCTGCTGCTCTTTTAGCATCTCTAAATATCTACTACATCACTCAGTGGTTATTCTCAAAATAGCCATGTTAAACAGTTACAGTGGGGCAAAAAAGTATTTAGTCAGCCACTGATTGTGCAAGCTTTCCTAATTGGAAAGATGAGAGAGGTCTGTAATTTTCATTATAGGTACTCTTAAACTATGAGAGACAAAATGAGAAAAAAAAAATCCAGGAAATCACATTGTAGGATTTTTAAAGAATTTGTTTGTACATTATGGTGGAAAATAAGTATTTGGTCAATAACAAAAGTTCAACTAAATACTAAAAACATAACCTTTGTTGGCAATGACAGAGGTCAAACGTTTCCTGCAAGTCTTCACCAGGTTTGCACACACTTTAGCTCATATTTTGGCCCATTCCTCCTGCAGATCTCCTCTGGAGCAGTGATATTTTGGGGCTGTCACTGGGCAACATGAACTTTCAACTCCCTCCACAAATTTTCTATGGGATTGAGGTCTGGACACTGGCTAGGCAACTCCAGGACCTTGAAATGCCCTTTACGGAGCCACTCCTTCGTTGCCTGAGCGGTGTGCTTGGGATCATTGTCATGCTGGAAGACCCAGCCACGTTCCATCTTCAATGCTCTCACTGATGGAAGGAGGTTTTGGCTTAAAATACATGGCCCCGTTCATTCTTCCCTCAACACGGATCAGTCGTCCTGTCCCCTTTGCAGAAAAACAGCTCCAAAGCATGATGTTTCCACCTCCTTGCTTCACAGTAGGTATGGTGTTCTTGGGATGCAACTCAGCATTCGTCTTCCTCCAAAAATGACGAGTTGAGTTTTTACCAAAAAGTTCTATTTTGATTTCATCTGACCACATGATATTCTCCCAATCCTCTTCTGGATCATCCATATGCTCTCTGGCAAACTTCAGACGGGCTTGGACATGTACTGGCTTAAGCAGGGGGACATGCCTGGCACTGCAGGATTCGAGTCCCTCTTGGCGTAGTGTGTTACTGATAGTAGCCTTTGGCCTTTGTTACTTTGGTCCCAGCTCTCTGCAGGTCATTCATCAGGTCCCTCTGTGTAGTTCTCGGATTTTTGTTCACCGTTCTCATGATCATTTTGACCCCACGGGATGAGATCTTGCGTGGACCCCAGATCGAGGGAGATTATCAATGGTCTTATATGTCTTCCATTTTTTTACAATTGCTCCCACAGTTGATTTATTCACACCAACCTGCTTGCCTATTGTAGAGTCACTCTTCCCAGCCTGGTGCAGGTCTACAATTTTCTTCCTGGTATCCTTTGACAGCTCTTTGGTCTTGACCATGGTTGAGTTTGGAGTCTGACTGTTTGAGGCTGTGGACAGGTGTCTTTTATACAGACAACGAGGTCAAACAGGTGCAATTAATACAGGTAACGAGTGGAGGACAGAAGAGCTTCTTAAAGAAGTTACAGGTCTGTGAGAGCCAGATAGCTTGCTTGTTTGTGGGTGACCAAATAATTATTTTCCACCATAATTTACAAATAAATTCTTTAAAAATCCTACAATGTGATTTTCTGCCTGACTAAATACTTTTTTGCCCCACTGTATATTAAAATTCTGCACTAAGATTTTTTTGCCACATTCATTGTCATTCACTGGCCACAGGATCAGCCATTAGACATCTGACAATTATGAGCTGCAGTACATCAATCCTTAAAAATAAATGGAACCAAAAGACTAATTTACAGTGATGCTATAGAAGAACCACTATGGATTCCCTACAGTATCTATTAATGGATGGTGCTTGAAAGAATTTTTGTAAATGAGATGTTTGAGTGTGAGGAACCACCCATAATGTAAAATTTCCAATTAAATGGTGATTCCACCAGTTTTTTTAAGTTTATACATATTTCTTTTTGCTTTTGATCAATTATTTATTTATTTTCATTATTTTCCACCTATAAGCAATAACATACATTGCAGTATAAAATCAAGAATGGGGGTGATTGTGTACACCTCACACGAACTTCCACCCCCCCCCCCCCACCCCCCCTTCCCAAGGCACCCTTCCCCAGTAGCCAGTTAAGTCAAAAACAATGTTACATTAAAAACAGTGATCAGAGATAAGATTAGACAAGTTCAAAGCAGTGTTGTAAACATGTCAGCAGCATTCTCCCAAGCCATTAGTGTCTTTTCCTGCGGGCAGTTGAAAGTTCCAGGTTGACAACGTCAATACAAGAAAGAATCCATTTTCTCCGGCTCAGGGAATGTGGGGGTTGCCAATGCAAAGCCAGTAATTTTTTTGGCTGCAGTTGTGCCAGCCATCCAGACTTTCTTTTCTGTGCTGTTCAAATTATAACAGGAGTCATCATTCAGAAGAAAAAGCTGAGGTGACATTGGGATTGTGGTTCCCAAAATTTCTGACAATGTAGAAGAGACTTTAGTCCAAAATTTGTGCACCTTGGGGCACTCCCAGAACATGTGCAAAAAGGTACCATATGCACCATAAGAACAAAATGTACACAATGGAAAAGGGATAAGGTGCATAAAATAACGCTTACAAGTTGTCAAATTTTGTAAGTATTTAAACACAAAATGATAATGGATTAACTGATGATTTGGATTTTTTGAGGAAGAGATAATATTGTTCCAAACTGTTTGCCAATCAATTTGATCATCAGAAAGTTTGAGTACTTTTTCCCAGATTGTCTGAATTCCTAATGGTTTGTATGTGGTTTGGAGTAGTGTAATATAGATGGCTGAGACAAGCCTCGTGTTTCCATATTGCCATAGAAAAAATGATGTAAAGGGTGAGGAGACAAAGGAGAATTCCAAGGAACCCTGTATGTTTTCATGGCGGCGTGCAGGCGTAAATAAAGAAAGAAAGAAAAACCAGGTAAATTGTAAAAAGATTGTAAGTCCTGGAATGTCCGGAGACCAGCCTCACCAATGACATCGCCCAGAGTGTTAATTCCATTTTGTTGCCATGCAGGGAAAGAAAAAGGTTTATTGGCGGTAAGGAGTTCATAATTATGAAAAATCGGGGAGTCTTTGTGCCACTTGGAGGTGACATTTGTTATTGTTTCTACATCTCTCCACACGGAAAGTAAGTTGCTAATGACTGGTCCATATTTCAATGTACGGTTCTTGAGCGACTATACATTCTTCTACAGGGCGCCATGAAGTCTTTACGTCAGGGTTAAGCCACACCGTTAAAGCTCTGAGGACAAAGGAATAGTAGTATAACTTAAAATTCGGAATTGAGAGGCCACCATCAGTTTTGCAACGTTGTAGATTGAGATATTTGTATCTAGGTCTTTTACCTCTCCACAAATAAAACGAAACAGTAGAATTAAGTTTCTTCCAAAAATTAGTTGGGGGGGACAAAGCAATCATAGAGGCAATGAAATTAAGTCTGGGAAGAATATTCATTTTAATTACAGATCATTACTAACCTGTTCCAATATATGATTGTAATTGAATTGTACGGTCTTATTGAGAGATGGGTAAATTTCTATACCAAGGTATCTGAAATGTTCCACCACAGGGATTGGTGATTCAATATTAAGCTTCCTCATGGGTTCATTCAGAGGGAGCAAAGCAGACTTGGTCTTATTTACTTTGTAGCCAGAATGACTGCCAAATATATCCAAGACAGTTAATAAATGAGGGAGAGTTTGAGGGACATTGTTAACAAAAAGCAAAATATCATCTGCATACAGAGAGATGTAATGCTGGGTATTAAGGATTCCAACAGGAGAGTAGGTGCTGGAGAGGTGAATTGCCTGTGCAAGTGGTTCAAGGGAGAGGGCAAACAAAAACGGGGAGAGGGGACCCTGTCTAGAGCCTTGTAATATTGGAAAAAATGATGAAAATTTGCACCAGTTATAACAGTGGCAGAAGGGTTGGAGTACAGAATTTTGATCATGTTTATGAAGTTGTGACCAAGACCCATTATTTCAAGTACACTCCATAGAAAATTCCAATCCAAACGATCAAATGCTTTAAGTTTATACATATTTCAATCATTGAGATGTCAACAAAGTTTTTCGAAGTTTTTTGAAGAAAAATGCTCCATTCTGAGAAAGGTATTGCATCAGAATTGTTTGCAATTATGGTTATAGGAACCAGACATCTGCAGCATTTAATAGGAGAGATACATGAAGTGCTTTGAAGGTAAAAGAAATTTGCCACAATTTTACCATTTTCACTACATAAAAACTCAGAACATGTAGTTTCACTGCTGGTTTTGGATAGTAAATAAAATGGTGATGCAGACATCATGACCCCTGGTTCCTAACACCACTGTAAAGAAATTTGAGTTGATACATTTCTCTAAAACTAAGAACTTGTCATCAAAATACTCGGAACGACTTTCTTTAGAGCTCAACGACTGAATTACACAGACCCTTTAAAGGTTCATTATTCTCAAGTAAAGAACTGGTTAGGAACTTGCATTTTTAAGAGCATGGTTGCAGGCCGCTGTGCCCTGGTTGTTTGGGCCATGCTGAGGCTGTGCTGCCATCTCTCTGGAGAGTGTGATTATTTACACAGCGAGTAAAGCAGTGCAGAGTGAATCTCACACCGCCGCTGCTTAAGGAAATCGGGTCATGTGCATACTAATCGCTGCCATCCCTGGCTCAAAGCGACATTAATCCAATTAAGGAATTAAAAGAAAGAATCCTGGAGTGGGGAACCCCCAAGTGCTCGTGCCACACACACATACACACACACACACTCACAGACGTGCGTGTGTAATGGCCTAGTGTAAGTTCAGCAGTGTCATCAAAGGAGAATCCCGCGATGCTGTGTTTCAGCAGGAGTAGACTCATGTACGGTAAGTGAATGTGTGTGTGTGTGCATGCAGAGACAGAAAGAGTGGGCAGCTGTCAGTGGGCTATGCGGGCTGATCTGTTTCGTGTCCACTGCGGTGGGTTTAAGGCCAACTTAACTGAGGCTGAAATTAAGTGCCATCCATCAGCATGTGGAGCGGTTTTGGCCTGTAATGACTGCGTGTGTGTATATTAACACAGCTCTCTCTCTCTCTCTCTCAGAGGATGTTTATGTCTGCCAGTACTAAGTATGCAACTCCACACTGAGACAATGCAACTGCGTCTATAGACCACTGCTTAGGAGCAGTTTGTACTGAAAAAAGCTCTGTGTCAGGACTGATAATGTACAAGCTTAAAAGATGGAAGGTTCTAGTCTAAAACATGTACACACAAGAATCTGAGAACTGAAGCTTATCACACTGTAAAGTACAGAGAGATAACAGAGGGGTATGGAACTCTTAAGAAAGGTATGGTATTGAGAGTGTGTGTGTTGAATCTGAGTAAAAACAGATGGGTGGGTGGATATATAGCTAGATAGTCATAGACTACACTTCATTTATTTCTTTTCATGTGAAAAAGACATAGACCACCAAAACCATCACCATCAGATAAATACCACTTTCTTCTTTGAGAAAGAGGGGAAAAATCAAGCTCCACATTTGCTTCAGATCAGAAAAAATCCACGTGTTTCTGTCCATCTGTCCATAGATAGATAGATAGATAGATAGATAGATAGATAGATAGATAGATAGATAGATAGATAGATAGAACATTTATGCAGCTGGTTTTCATGTTTTTGCATAGCAGCAGTGTTCTAGCCTCTAAAACACATGCTACTCCAAAAGCAGAAAACCCCAATATTATTCCTCACCACAGCCATAATAAATAGCATTTGTGGGGATGAGAGATCAGTTTAAAGAAACACAGCGCTGACTTCTCTCACTTGCTGTTTGTTTTGTGTCTCCACTCCGTGACTCAGTGAAAAAGACACATTTTGGATCTCACCGCACTGCCACTCTTTTTTTTCTCCATCTTTTTTTTTTAACCAAATCACCTCCTTGCATGACTGTAAACCAACTTGGGAGGCTATTTAGGGTAATCCAAAGTAAAAGTGGCATTTGTCATTAATCATTTCGTTCTGTCAACACAAAAAATGGTGGGGAGAAACAGGATTAACTTGAAATTGAAATAGCATGTGTAGCTCTGCACACTCTCCAGAAATACCATTGGACATAATGCCAAAATAAATATATTACATGAAATTTTTAAAGGCTTTGGAATGGTACCACCTTCAACAAAATTTGAGATTAACAAGTATACTGAGAACAGCACACGACTGATTTTTTTTCACTTGAAAGCTGTGAAAACACTTGAAAGGACTATTTGTGCTTTTCGCAAGATCTGCACTAACATAACATTGCACCCTTGGAAGCTACCCTTTCCACTATGTGAACACTATGTGATAAATGGACCAATAGAAATGATCCAAATTACTTGAAAAAATCCTGTTACAGTAAAGTATATTAAAGTTATGGTTTTGTTATAGCAGAGATTATTTAATACTCCTTTGAGTAATTGATGTATAATTAAGTGAATGGGAGGGATGCTTTTGTTATGCTTCCCACCATTACTGGACTTTTTGTATCTATTTTCTGTGCATGTGAGTGTACATCACATGATCGCAACCATGACACCATGGACTCCACAGAAAATTTGGTCTGTGGAGATTTGTGAAAGTGAACTAAATAACTCATCCATCAATACCCATATAGGATAATATGATGGAAAGAAAGAGAGAGAATCTGAGAGGAAGTTCCACAGAGAGGGGCAATTCAGAGCAGTAAAAAAACAGAGAAAGAGCAGGAGGAGGAGAAAAGACAAAAGAGGAGAGGAAAATGGCAAAGGGCGATAGTTCAAGTCCAGTCAGTAGCTCTGTTGTGTTTTTAATGGAGAGTCCTCTGGCTTTCTCCATTAAAATGGTGATGGTGGGAACAACCTAACTTGGTTTGTTAGACAGTAAAAGTGATTTTCTTGTCAATTCAATTCCACGGTGAATATTTTGAAGCCTTCTTTTTGGACGAGAGAAAACATAACAGAAACAGCAAAGCTTTTGCATTAGAATTAAATAAACTACCAAAGATCAGACCATTTAGTGGTATGAAATAACTCTAAATGATCTGTTACTATAGCAGAGTATTTATCCCTCGGTCACTGATATACTGTGCTTGTGTGTATATCAGGAAACCTTTTTCTCTTTAGTTAGACTGCTAGTTTAAAAACATCTGGCACTGAAATTTTCATGTCAGTACTGATTCTCATAAGAAATAATTGGGATAACTGGAAATAATAGGAAACATTGATACTTAAATATCAATCCACCCACTCCTAGTTTTAACTGGACAACTAAAACATATGTGCAGCAGGTAACCAGTGAAGATTGTGTTAAGTAAATTTTCCACTTTCATCAAACTGTCTTCATTAAGTGTTTAAACTAAGTTAGAACAAATATGGTTATGCACATTTATACAGTTGTGTTTTTGAGTGAGAGACAAAGACAGATTCAAAGTGAGAGAGAGAAAACAATGAATTGATAGTGCAAGGAGAATAAGCAGACTAAACAATAGCACTGATGAGCAGACACACACAAAGCTCCCCACTGACACAGGCTGTTTTAAGTTTCTAGGCTTAAATGTTTGAATCAACCCCCCATGTGAGCGAGAAATTGTTTAGGCCTCATCAAGTCTCTCAAATCACTCTGTCCTGAGTGCAAACATGGCCAGTGGGAGTGGCCAAAGAAAGGCCAGGGCAGACAGACAGCCTGCACAATACACACACACACACACACACACTGCTTTACGAGATCACACAAACCCAACTGTCTGGACTATTAGCGGGTTCACTGACAGGGCAATGGCATTTTACACACACACACACACACACACACACACACACACACACACACACACACACACACACACACACACACACACACACACACACACACACACTCTCAGGATGCAAGAATGCCTTAAAACAATGGCACAGGCCTGCAAAGGATCACTGCATAGAAAGAAAGACAGGAGAAAAAGGAGGTGTGAGGGTCTGGAGTATGAAGAAGAATAGATAGAAGACATCAACTTACTTCTACTGCTTATTATAATAATAATAATAATAACAACACTAATAATAATGATAATAACAAAAGGTAGCAGTAGTAATGTAATTTGTAGAGCACCTTTCTCTTAACAGAAGTCACTTCACAACAGCAATGTACAATTAAATGTATAATGCATAATAAAATTTAAAGGAATAACTTGGGGAGAAGTCAAATTTACACAGTTTTTACCTCAGATGTAGTCAACTGCCAGATATCAATTTGGAGTCCAAGTGGCAAGGCTACTGATGCTAACAAACAATAGACCCCAATAGTCACACAAATAGCTTGAATAATTTATATAAAAATACCTCAGTGCAACTTCTTTATACCTGCTCAAACTACATCCAGGTCTCCATTAATGTTGCCCAGACTTGTTGACTCCAAACATGTCTTGGTTTATTGATTATAGCTAGGGCAGGTGGAAAATGGGTACATTTGAGTTTTCACTAAGCTGTTTTTATATACTGTTCACTAAGCAACCCTACACAGATAACCAGCAGGCAAATGTGTATGCAATACACAGAAAACAAACCATCAAGCACAAATGTGCTAAAAAAAACAACAAATGCACAAAAAGAGCAGTTGGTGTAGAAAACAAAAAGTACACTTTTTAAAAGAAGTTTAATTAATATATAGTTAGTTTATCCAACTCAGACACTTTACAGTTACAAAACCATCAGAATTAAAAAACATCTGCTGAAAGGTTCTTTAGGGAACAGCCAAAATAACTATTTTGGTTCTATTTGCCACATTCATTTTAAGAGTGTTCTTTTGTAAAGCTCTGAAAAATCTGTTTAATAAACTAATCTTGACAAACGGTCTTCATCACCATCAGCTTACTCAGATGCCATGACAGGTCATGAATCAGCTCTGTGGTGGCCCTTATTATAGACACATTGTTCCTATAAAATAGCCAACACTGCCATCGAGGATTCTCCACCGCAAATACTAGAAAACCAGCACAAGAAGCACATTCCAGCGAGCGAGTGTATGTGTGTGTGTGAGACACTCCACACTAAACCCTGTCTGCATTCTCACATCTCCAGCCTGAGCGGCTGGCTCTGTTAGTTCACCAAACAGCCCTAATGTTGTTTCTTTTTTTTGACACTCCACCTTATTAAATCTCTTCTCCTCCCTTTCCCACCTCCCGCAGCTTCTCTCTCCTGTTAAAAATGCTGCGCTAGTGGCTAGTGTGCCGTGCTCCAGTGCTCTCACTAAACTCACAACCACTCTCACACACGCTCGCAGACATATGGATGCTGTCAGCCCAGTGCTGCTAGGCTAATTACATGCAACAAGCAAAGCTGCCATTTGTTCTAAACGGAATGATTCAATTGTCTGCTACAAGCATTTGTTTCCATGTTAATCCGCTCGTTGTCACCAGAGTACTTTGGCTCAAGGGCGTCAACATCTTTCCATGGTTTCCCATCTCTTTCTTCCCCCTGTTTACTACTTGATAATCCAGTAAAAGAGTGGTGAAACCTGTGTAGGTGACTGGAAGCAGAATGGTGGCATTCTTCAGCGGTCTTACTAATGACCTTCATTAGGACACTCACCAAAAAACAGGCATCAGCAAGCAGGCTAGTGAGAGCACATGAAATCTTCCTGCCTCTTCTCTCACTCTTTCTTTTCTTCCTCTCTCTCCCCTTAGGGCTGAAGCCAGAGACAAAAAGGCCAAGGCATAACAAGTCTCAATGGGCCCAGGAAGCACCCATATATACATTGGATAGTGTGATTGAATGAGTGTTTGTTTGACTTGACCAAAAAAGACCTACTGGTAGTGCTAACAACAGTGTCAAGACAAGTCCCAATACAGGAATGCTGATGGAAAGACCTGAACAAGCTTCTCCTTGCCTCTCTGTCTCTCTTTCCTCCCAACATTCACCCGCTCTGCTCCAAGCTGCTTGTTTTGATTCCCATTCCATTTTCCGTTGGCACTGGACAGAGAAAATCATATTCCTGCTCCCACTGGGCTCATGCAGTTGCACTGATATGGAAAATTATTTCAGAGGCAGCCTGAACCATAAACGTTATTTTTGTTTTCGTTTCTCTCTCTCTCTCTCTCTCTCTCTCTTTCTCTCTCTCTCTCTCTCTTCCTTTTTTTCATTCCCTCTCTCCAACTCTTTCACTCTCAGTGGGGAGGATTTATTTGAGGCCTTGAGAGAGCACTCCGTGTGGGAGATTTGGCCCGTCTGTCTGTTCCATGCGTAGCGAACGGTGAGAAACCCATTTAGCATGTACAATAGCTCTAACACACACCTGAATGACACACGCTGTATGCTTTCAATGCGGCCCAGTGTACCGCCGTTCTCCATTCACCATGTTCATAATGTACTGTTAGACTCACGGTGCTTCTCTTTGACAGATTATGTTTTATATCATCCAGAGTGAATAAGCAGAGCTGGAGAGTTTGACCCATTGTAAAGGGAGCACATACCGTGGTTTAGAGCAGCCCCACCGGGGAAAGGCCAGGCTCTGGCACCGGCCAGTGGGCTCAGCCTGGTGAAGAAAGCTGCACTATTTCATGGCTGGAAATTCACAGAGCTTCCAGTGTGACTGGAAAACACGAGCAGTGAGAGCCACGTTCCTGTAATAGATGACTAATACACTGGTTCTGCTAATGCGAGACTGTATGTGTGTGTTGGCTAAGTGTGGTTTTTGCTTTACCACATTATGCGTGCTAGCCTTGTCCTTCCTCATTTTTTCCATGCTCTTCCATCCTGTCCTGGCATATACTCAGGCATAAATGCACAATGTGTACATTTGAAAAATGTATTGCACAGACATACAGCATGTATAGAATCAGCATTTGTTAGTAACATAAAACACAGATAAATGATACTAATATACTGGGATTCTGCAATCTAATCAGGTTTCAAATAAGCAGCAGAGCAGTAGGAATCTGTAAATAAAAATTAAGAGATCATAGATGTGCCCAGAATAATGAAGGGAGCTCTAAAAGTTGTGTAGTTATAGTAAATGTTATATACAGAATTCATTGTCTTTTCAAAGTGGAGATCAAATTTTAATGTCAGATACATTGACAAAAACATACAATTATTTATCATTTTATCAATCTCTTGTGCAAAGAATTCTTGAAACATTGAATACATTTTGATTTAATTTTAATTATTGTACATAAAGTAACAAAGAATAGTAATTCCAAACTTTATTGTATGTCCAAAACTATGACCCTTTCACTATCACTGTCATAGTCATTTTGTAGTAGCGCCTAAAAAAGTGGAGAATAAAGAATATTCAGTGCCAGTTTACAATCCCAAAATGCACTGCAGTGCCAGTTTTCCTTAAATGGCCAGGGCCCAAAGTTTTATTGCACACTTCTATAACCTAAGAATAGCATAACCAGTTTGTATTTTAGTCTATAGTTACTGAATAATAATCCTTAGTATGTATTAAGCCTGAAAGTTCAAGGAGTTATAATCCCATAATATGCACTGCAGTACAGAATAAATTATATACCATAGTGGACATGGAATCTCATAATACATTGTATCAGCTGGTTATAGTGAACTTGACATTTTGTGTGTTTATTTTAGAGAATGTGGCCAATGTTTCAGAATGATGAGCAAACTTGTGTAATATTACTTGCGTCACAAATTCCATGCCTTATAATAGCATTTAAATCATCGCTTTTGACAATATAACAAAACTAATCTTTAAAGTACATCAGTGAGATGATATTTTATTCCAAGTAATTTTGGACAATGTCTATTGGTCCATTCTCCATGACATATTCTAATAATGTAAGATTAGTTATAAAGTTTTGATGTGAAAATGATGACATAGTACTTCTGATTTTCCAGAAGACAGTAACAGACTTTGCCCCTGCATATCAAAAAGCTGTTAATGAGAACAGGTAAAGAGTCAGCGCAGGTACAGAGTTTTGGGCTGGTCTGAGGCCACAGTCTACTTTCACCATGATGCCAGAGTGAGGGAGGACTACAGACAAGTATACACGCAGACATACAGACAAGCAAACACGCACAAATAGTGGCAGCAGCTGCACAGATTCACACAGAAAGAGGTCACTCTGCGCTTCCACTGACTCTAATTCTCTGACCCTCTACCCCATCTCTCGCTCTCTCTCTCTCTCTCTTTCTCTTTCTCTCTCTCTCTCTCTCAGACGTAGACACTCATGTCTGGCACAAAAGACTAAATTCTCTCCAAAGAACAACATGTATCAAGAACAAGGACACACAGTGTCTGGGCATAGAGAGAGGCAGGGAGAGAGATAGAGGGAGAGAGGGAGGTGAGGGATGAGAGACAGTGGTAAAGGGAACAAAGATAAAGGCGTTGCATGTGTCTCTGTGTTGCAGCCTGAGAACTGTGTTTATCATTTACATATGCTGATCACTCTTTCTTTTGCTTATATTCCAGTTCCGTCATTTCTGCATCTCATACAATCAACCATCAGCTTCTACCACTCATACTTATCTGAAGCATTTCAATGCAGACCCATTCTAACTATTAATCTAATGTTTTAAGATCACACTACTGTGGTAACAAAACTTGATATTACTGAAATGGTTTATTTATAAAATAATTTTTAAAAAAAGAGTCTTTGGTCCACATAATTTTAGATTATTTCTGCTGTTATGTTTATGGTATGTTGCTCAAACAACGTGCAGAGCGGCTAACGTTTTTCCAAAGGAGTAAGAAAAGAAGAACAGGAAAAAATGCACTTGAGATTTTGATATAACAATGAAGACATGTTTCTATATATCACATTTCACTATTACATGCCTTCGTATTTCATACTGTTTCAGGCAAAGATATTACCTGTACTGGCAGACCCAACACCCTTGCTGAGGTGGATCATAACATGCTGCTTTGCCTTAAAAACGATGGGCAACCCAGACAAAAAGCATGTACAAGCAAACCACAGACAGAAATATGGTGTTCTGCAGAATGGATGCACATTTCAGTCAAAAGCTGTGGTCTGTGAGGCATATTCCATAAGTCCTTGAGCAGATGTGTGTTTCCCAGGCCTCCGCTGCTTGACCCTGAGCCACGTCATCACTCCAGTGGCCCGTCTGTGGATCTGCAGCCCCAGAGGCACCAGCAGAGAGCCCACACAGCACTGAGAAATCCCTCCTACTCCTGACTCACTCACAGGCCTCCAGAACCTTCCACAGATCCGCTAAGAGCAGACGTGGCTTGGACCACAGCAAGGTCAGGCAATGGTGAAAGAGTCCAGAAGCCTGGACTTGAAAGTGTGAAGTAACATCCAGGCACCTACACAACTCATATAAAAGATGAACCGATGCATGATGTTTTTATTTTAAAATAAAAATCATTGTATAAAATGCATAACTACACATCACATTCTCTGGTTGAATTTATTATAACACCTATTACACAAACAACTTACAAACTTTACTTTGACCACTGCTTCTTTATGACTAGTTTCTTTCTGCACTAATTTAAAATGTGTGAATCAGGCTGCTCTCTCAATATCTGTATAAGCAATGTAGACTACAGTGAGTGGTATGAAATAAAAGAAGCACTGTAAAGTGATAATCAATTTCTGGTAAGATGGATGCCAAATAGAAATATGTGATCCTTGTCAACCATTGTCTCAAACAGATCTCCATATAGCAAAGGTTTTGGTCATTGCAGTGGTTAAGAAGATGTCTAGTACGTACACAAATGTAACCATTCATATACCTAACTTTGACCCAACTTCAAAGCATGTCTCAATCAGTTTGAACCAGACAGCAAACATGCGTCTGTCTTGTTTTGGTATCAAGGCCCGACACTCGCAGGCACTCAGATGCTCTTTTCTGTGTGTGTGTGTGTGTGTGTGTGAGCAGAAGCAGAACAGACCATAGCTGAGAGGCAGCCGTGGCTCGGCCCAGGCCTGTTTCAGCTCAATGCTTAGACCCTGCGTGGAATCTCCCCAGGAGAGAAAGCACGCAGATTGAAAGCAGAGCAGTGGAGATAAGGCTGCAGAGCGGCCTGGCCCTGCCTAGGTCTCTCCGCCCGCACTCCAAGGCCTTCTTCTGGAGTGTATTGAATGTTTTATTCAGGGGGAGGTGAGGGAACAGCTTGGAAGGGGAGAGGAAAATAAGGGAGGGCTGAGAGGAGGGTAATAAAGATGACCTAGAAGCAGGATGATGAGTCAAAGATGACAAAGTTCAAGAGGGATGACTGGTATGTGTATTGTTTTTTATGTATTTTCAGGCTAAAAATGTCCTAACTTTGCTGGAAAAAAAGAAAACGGGGCTAACCAAAATGGTTTCGATGTCATTTAAGAGCCTTTATTGAAAGTGAAATGTTTTATTTAATACAATGGAATGGGTAAAAACGTTTCTTTTTACTGAGGTAAGGGTTAGGGTAAGTACAGGGTTAGTTCTGAAAAAAATGACACAGAGGTAGTTACATGTAGCACTATGCAAGTCAGACAACAAACATAACAGCACTTTTCCAGCATTTAATATGTCCGCACGTCACCTTGACCACAACTTTCATTCTTTTCTGGAGACTTGCTAGAGTTGGACACTTCATAAGTTTTTCAGAGAAATCTGCAGGTATATATTTTCACACCTCCAAAGTTCAGTCTTAGAGGTTGCTTGCATTTTTTGCTTCTCACAGAGGAATCCTAAACTCATTCAGATCACACGATGTTGAGGTGTGGCCCGTACACTGTTCTCAGAACACCAGCAGCATCTTTTGTCTTTTTGCCCTTTTGTCATTTTTCCCAGCAATAGGTACTTGACAGCTACACATTATTTTAGACTTGAGTTGTTTTCTCACAGTGGACAGAGGGACAGAAAGACCTGTGAATTTCTTCAGATTTGAAGCAAGAGTGGAGCTTGATTTTCTCCTCTCTTGCAAAGGTGAAAGTTTGATGGCCCATCAGTAATTGCACATTTAGGAGTCTCATGTTCTTCTTTATGCACATGAATTATCATCTATGCATCTCCACAGAAATATCTCCTGAGAAGTGAATAGCTTGTACTTTATGGCCATTTTGACTGGAAATTAAATACAAGAAGGGTGTCTCTTTTGCACCACACTGTAAATATAATACATGGGACACATGACCTCACATCCTGACAGCATATGTGGTCACAGAGAAGCTCCCTCAGTATTTTAGTGGACTAATCATACTAGTCAGACAAATGCAGACAAAGAACTTAATCTTTGCTTTGGGATAATAGAGATCAGACTGCAACTTTATTTTGCTTTCATCATTTTTAGCCCACCCTGAGCTAACCCCCCTCATTTATATTTTTGAAGTGGACCAGTCTGGTTATATGAGTCATTGACTGGACTCAACTAGGTGGAGTTGGGCAGCGGGGGGCTGCTGGTAAAGCATTAATGGAGGCTCGTCTGACAGAGGCCGCTCTAACCTTGAGTTACATCTCCCATCTCACAACTGCACTCATCCATGGCATGCAGTTCCGACGTCTGCAGGACATCTGGTGAAATAGTGCCGACTAGCCTGCACAGCTGGGGCAGGGAGGGGAGGGAAATTAAGGGGCGCTTCCTGCAATCTGTAGCAGCCCAGCAAAGGTCATCTTCACAGGGGAGCGCGCACAGACACACACGTCACCTGACCCCATGACGTCAACAGCCGGCACACATAAAACCAATCCATACACCGCTGATTGGGACAAAAGTTAGTGGGTGATGAGGTCAAAGTTAAAATAGGAGAGCTGAGAGTGAAGGGATACAGACTGTATTACACTGACCAGCAGAAGTCTGGGGACAGTTAGTTGCTAAAAATGTTTTCAATACAAATGAACCCATTTTCTTTGTCACCTTGCAAAAACTTGTCAATATTACACCATTTTTTAAGTAAAAAATAACCAGACACCTTAAAGGCTGATATGAGCATGAACATTATATGTATCTTTCTCCATTTTTGTTGTTTTTCAGTTTTGACATAATTTGTTTGTATTTGAAAATACCTGTTGGCCTTTACTTGGTATGTAAATGTCATGATGAATGCACCTGAAGGAATGGCCATAGAATAGTATTTTTTTCCTTTTCCTGTAAAGTTCTCATTTTGGAGATGAGGTTTTGTTCCGACAACAGTAATACTGTCACAAACACCCCACATTTTAGTCCCTTGTTGTGATGTCAGCATTCAAACTTTTCAGGTGTTTAAACCCCATTTAGGCTAAAGGATTCTCAATGTATGCTTTTCACTAGAGTTATTAAAGCATTATCTACACTCTTACAAAAGATAGTTCTTCAAGGGTTGATTAGTGATTATAATGGCCCTATACAGAACCATGAACACTCAAAGAAACTTCTGCATTTTTTTTTTTTGGAATCATGAAAGGGGTCTTCAGATAGACAGAGAATGTGATGGTTTTATATAGAAACGTTTTTGAATAGGGCTCTATATAACACCAAAAAGGTTCTGCTAGACTAAACATATTGAGCTTGTAATAATAAAAGAACCCTTTTTGGTGCTACATAGAACCCTGTTTGAAAAGATTTTATATAGAAGATTTTATATCTACAGCACATTATCTCCATCAATCTGCAGAACTCATGGTGAAAAAAAAACTTTACTCATGCAAAGGGTTCTTTGAGTGTCCATGGTTCTAAATAGAACAATTTTCTTTATTAAAGAATGCTTAAAGAAATATTTTTAAGAATGTAGGCAAAATCTTCATCTTTTCATAGCAAGAATGACACTTCAAGAACACAAGGCTGAGTATTACAGGTAAAAAAAAAATAAGGAAAAAAGTAAGCAAGCTGTTTCTAAATGTACATTTGGGCAGTATATATGTCAGCCAAGAAATATCTCTATAGAACAGATCTGGTGTAGAATCACAGCATACTGCACAGATTCTTTCTCCACTGGGAGTTACTTGAATGGTTTGTAACTGATGAATGTGCTCCTGTTACACACACATACACACACACGCACACCTTCCAGGCAGTCCTTGAGAGTTTAGACAGTAAGGGGAGCGGCACACAGACACACACACACACTCACAGACAGACACACACACGCACACACACACAAGCCTGGGCCGATCTGGAATCAATATCGGCCTGTGTTCTATCGTCACATACACCAATTAACAGTGACACTGCAAGTGCTCTCCTTTTTTCTCTCTCTCTCTCTCTCTCTCTCTCTCTCTCACGCACACACACACACACACACACACACAATACTCATTACCCACTCTTATTCATACTACACACTCAACCTGTACCGAATTATTGTACCCTTCTAGTTTTGCAAGATAAATGAACCAGGTCAAATAAATCAGTTGTTTTGTATAATGCTAAGAAACTGGAGCCATATTTCAGTAAATACGATTGAATAAAAAATATCCCTAATCTCCTTAACAACATATAAAAAGCCCATGAGAACATAAATGTCAGCATGTTGTGTTTTTGAAAGGTTTTTCTCACGTTGTTGAGCCGAGTGACTGTGTGTGTGTGTGTGTGTGTGTGTGTGTGTGTGTGTGTGTGTGTGTGTGTGTTTGACAGCAGTGCTGAGGGGCTGCCGTGCTGTGTTATAGGGGTGCTCAGATCAGCACCTTCCTCAAGCTTTACCTTTCAACAGCCTCCAAATACACCAGCTCCAACCACCCCAGAGACTTGGCAACATACTGCACCAGAGACAACGAGCCAGAGAGAGAGACACAAACAGAGAAAAAGAGACACACACAGAGAAAGAGACACAGAGAGAGATGGAGAGAGAGAGGGAGAGAGAGAGGGAGAGAGACAAGGGGAAAGAGTGGAAGAAATTTTTTTGGAATGTGCGGACAGTGAGTGTGTGTGTGTATGAGTGAGTGTGTATGTAAAAGTCAGAGCAGTCGCTCCTGTGAGATGTTTTGACATGAAGCAACAACACAAGTGACAAGGGCACTTAAACAAGGCAGGACTTCAATATCTCTCTCTCTGTCTCTCTCTTTCTGTCTCTCTTTCATATATAAACACATACATACATAAACTGTTTTAATGAATGAAAGAGCCAGACATTCTCAGCTTGTGTACTTGAAAAAATTTGTTTATGATCTTGCTGAACATTTCAAATATGTATCTATGCATAAAAGCTCAAATGTTGCAAGCGCCATTTTTTTGTCTCTTCATCTTGAGTTCATGTCCATTTTAGCTGCTCTTTCACTAACTTTGTGCTTCATGTGTGAACAGAACACAACATTGACATCCCTACATTCCAGCATGACAACTGTAGGGTGTCTGCATGCGACTGGTTCAACAGAGATGATGAAACACAGGGATACCTTGACTGACTATCAATGTCACCACACCTCAATCCTAATTCTCAGTTTGCAAGTTCGGACCTTGCCTTCAACATGTGGTGGTGATATGAGGGAAAACTGATTTTGGAACTTGGGATAGTGCTCTGACTGGAGCCAGAAGAGCTGTGGTAGGACTGATAGGACTGAGGAACAGGAGGAGGTGAGGTAGCAGTAGGGACTGCAAAAACTCATGGGACAGATTCAGGATGGAAATTTATAGAGTGTAAGACTGGAAGGAGGAGGGGTTACTGGCATGCCACCCCCCCTCAGATTTCTGTTATTCCATAACTCAATTTTGGAACCACAGGAGAAATGCTGAAATAGGCATTTAAAAACTCTGAAATGCGCACACAGTTTGTGGAAGAGTGAGCCATTAGCCATTGGTGTAATGTTGTGCTAAAAGTGATTTTTTCTGAAGTAAATATAATTTTGTTAAAAATTATAGGAAGTAACTTTGAAGAACTTGATTAAAGCTTACCAGTGGTTAACATGGTTAAGTGGAGGCCACTGTATAATAGACCACATTTACTTCAGTAAAAAGAATACTACATTATCCTTTAATCTGTTTAATTTCCATGAGTGCTTTGCTTTGCACTCTATTATTCTTGTTCTCAATGTTCTGTTCACTTTGTTCTTTTGTTAAAAATGAAATAACTCCTGTTTCCTGACAACTCCTGCTTTCATTCATTGTCCTCCAAAGGAGCATTGTTTGGCTGAACTATGCTAAAAATTCTATGTGTCTTGAAGGATTGGGAGGTCAGATTTAAATGCATCTCTAACACAGTGTTGAATGTGAATTCTTTCCCCCCATATTTGACTGGATATGTGGAAGGAAAACAACACATGCACCCCTTACACACTCCTGTCAGCATCAATATTATGTGTGAGCGCTGAGGTTGCAGGTAGAGCCTGGAGAAAAGAGGCACTGTGTATGTATGTGTGAGGGAGGGGAGATGGAGAGTTCTGGTGCTGAGGAGACTATCAGACCCATGCAGGCTGTGTCTGTTCTGAGCTGGGTTGATTCTGGCCCAAGGCCTTACACACGCTGGTGCTGGTGTCATCTCTGATAGTGCATCTGCCTGTTTGAGCTCTGTGGGTGACTAAGCATGCCCAGCCTTAATCCTACACACACAGACACAAACACACACGCACACACATGCACACACACACACACACACACACACACACACACACACGCGCACACACACACACACGCAAAACACACACACAATAAATCTATTTTTGTGGGGTATTTTTGCTCATTCTGAAATCGATGTCTGTGACACGTTCCAAATATTAAGACCAAGAATTTTATTCATATTAACGTATATAGACACAGTCATGTTTAGGTTTAAAAAATGCATCTAAAAAAGGCCTAGATCTTTATGTGCAAGCATGAATTGATACCAGTTTAAGACAAATGTTCCTCAATGTCCAATTGCAGGACTTTAGGTATTTCAACCTGTACAATACGTAATATTCTCAAAATATTCAGGAAATCCAGAGAAATCTGGATTGTGCTCTGTACGCTACTGAATACTCATGACATTCGAATGCAGCACTGCATTAAAACCCTGCATGCTTTTGTTTGTCACTGTCTCCATACATGCAAGTTAAGATTGTACTATACTCATTGGAAGCCATGTGTCAACAGTTTCCGATATATGCTGCCTAGTTAACTGGGCTCAAGCTCATCTGAAATGGACTGAAGTACAGTGGAAACATGGTGTGATGAGTGAATCTTTCATATTGTTTATAATAGATGTCATGTTCTCTGGGCTAAAGAAGAAAAGAAGAAAAGGACCATCTAGATTGTTACCAGTGTAAAGTTGGTCTGTCTTTGTATAAGGGTGTATCAGTGCCCATGGCATGGGTAACTTACATATCTGTGAAGGTACCATCAATACTGAAATATATACACACGTATTGGAAAAAAAACATGCCTTCTAGAAAACATTTTCAGGGACATCCAAGCTTATTTCAACACGACAACACCTAGCATATGCTTCCAGCATTCCTGCAAAATCAGAAAGTGCAGGTGCTAGACTAACCTGCCTGCAGCCCAAACTTGTCTCCAGCTGAAAACATGTGGCGAATTATGAAGTGCAAACATGACAGTGAAGGTTGCCCAACTGAAGAATGGCAAAAGACTTGGATTTCAAAACTGGACTTATGTTTTCTGTCACTATGTGTCAGTCCCCAGATTGTTGTTAAAAGGAAAAGTGATGCAACACGGTAGTAAACATGATCCTGTCCCAATTTTTTTGGAATGTGTTGCAGGCATCAAATCTGGAATGAGAGTATAAGAGTATGAGAGTACTGTTTTCAGTATGAAAGCTCATAAAACATTAAAAATATCATGATTTTGTTTTGTTTTCAATTTTAGAAAGGTAAAAAATGATTTACTAATTATTGCATTTGGTTTATATAAAGATTTCATATTCTGCCAACATTTCTTAAAAAACTTGAGGTTTTTACATTATTTGCTTCTATAACAATTTTTTATTGGCCAAATCACTAAACACCATTAACATTATGGTTTTTCCATCCTCTTGAGGACATTTGTTCCCCATAAAGCACTTAATAAATGTCCACACACATACACACACACACACACACACACACACATATGCACACATAGACTCTTAATGATAGTGTGCTGTATAGACAGGCTCAGTATGTGAGAAAAAGGTCTGAGTTTCCTCATTAGTGTGGGTCACGGTGTCTCTCTTTCCTTCTCTCTCTCACACACTCTCTCTCTCTCTCACACACACACACAGATATATACACACACATACACGCTCACACTCACATACACACACAGAGGCTTCCTGTGTGTTCAGTGTTTACTCTGTGCTGACCGTGAGCTGCACTCTATTCGTTTTCTCTGATAAGAGTGCAGTTATGTCAACAGCGGACACTGTGCGGCCGCCAGCAAGCATGTTCGCCAGTATTTGCTCTACAATCTGTTTACAGTAAACACTTTGACCACATGTCTGAACCCCTCTCACACACACTCACACCACCTAACGGCCTACCAGAGGGACAGGCCAAGTGTCGCCCCCTAATGATCTGAGCAGGCTTTTAAATCGTGCAGTGCTGAGAGCTATCCCACACAAACTGTTTCTTTCTGGTTTATGTTTAGACAATATTTAGAACATTTGTGACTTCTAAGACCAACCAACTCAAACAGAAAACTGAAGCACATTAGAAGCTTAGTTGCAGAGTGAAAAGCATATCTGACTTGACCACAACCAGGAAGAATAACTATACATAATATGCCAAAGCAATGCAAGCAAAATGCCACAAACAGACAAAAGGCTGACCGCAGTCAGTATTTACAAAAACATGCTTAGTTGGGGGCAAGATGCAGGACAGTTGATTTTATCACAGTTCAGGTGTCCAGTCTACTCAGAAAACATTCAGTTCTGGTGGCATAGCCACCTGCAGGGGAAGCAGTGCAAGCAGGGCAAGTGTACCAGGACCCCTTCCAATGCACCTTACACAGTTTTATACCCATGACTCATATATAGTTATGATAATAATACACATCAGTTTCTATTAGGTCTTCAGAAAAGGCCTAATACCTTCTGTTAAATAAAGAATATATATATATATATATATATATATATATATATATATATATATATATATATATATATATATGTTAGGACTTCAGGAGCAGAACTGAAGGCCTAATATGTCAGATGAACCACAAACACAATTAAGAAGTGATCAAAAAAATCATGTTTTACTATAGGTGGCTTTCAGGAAGTCTTAGATACATCACTGAATGCAAATATGAGTGGTAGCCTGATCAAGGCACTGTATGGAAATGGAAATAAAAAACAGCAGCAGCTCTATGTCAGGATTTTTTACTGAAGGAGTCACCTTAAAACTGCTTCAATTTAAAATGTATGTTAATATCTCTGTTATGAGCGTCAAATAAAACATGTAATGTCTTTTACAAGCTCCAAATGTTCCAAGTTTAATTTAGATCCAAAAAATGTTTGTGAATCATTGTAAGCTTAGCGTTTAGTTGTTTACTGCTTGGTCCTGTATGAGGATAAGGGGCAAACTGAAAGAAAGAAAGGAAGAACTAAATAGAGCTGCAAGCGTGAAATGAGCAATGTGATGATCAACCCTACCACAACTCTCCAACCCAGAAAGTCTGGATAAGTAGAAATCCCTCACAAGAAGAAGCAATCCTCCAAGAAATGTGTATCATCCAAGGAGAGTGAGTATGCAGTAGCTCTCCATTGCACACTCACTCTTCTAGGAGGATAGAGAGAGGAGCAAAAAGGGGTGAAAAGCTGTTATTTTGAATTATTTAGAAGCATAACAAGAATCACTAGTGCCATGTGAGTCTAGCAAAAAAGATGAATAAACTTCAGCCTTGTGCGAACATGAGAGTGTTTACAGAAGCACAAGCAGCTAAAGAGGCTTTATTTCATCCAACAACATTTAGATGGCTTCTGTCTTCAGTGGCTGTGACTTCTTTCATTGCCTTTTTCCCAACCCTGCTCTGTCATTCTCTTATACTCACAGGCTTTGTCATAGAGAGAGTGAGAGCAGAAGAAAGAACAAGCGAGAGAGAAGTGTGTGTGTGTGTGTGTGTCCGGGGGGTGAGAACAAGCATGTGAGAGCAAAAGATAGAGAAACAGCTAGCGACAGAGGGCTAGAGAGAGAGAGAGGGAGAGACAGAGAGAGAGAGAGAGAGAGAGAGGGCTAGAGAGACAGAGGGCTAGAGAGACAGAGAGAGAGAGAGAGAGAGAGAGAGAGAGAGACAGACAGACATCAGCAAAAAGGTGAGCATTGCCCAGGAGAGCGCGGAGCTCTGAATTGCATTAATGCAGCAACAAAGGAGATGAGATGGAATAGATGGGTTTGAAAAAAAAAACTTTGTAAAAAGAACAGATAAAAAGTTGCAAATTAGAGATGTCCTCTACAGCAGGAAAATCAGCATGCCAAGGCAATTTTCTGTGAGAAATGGAGATGTTTTAAAAAGCCAGACTGTCTCAGTTGCACACACACACACACACACACATACACACACACATATAAACACACATGCACACACATTCACACACACACACACTCAAAGTGGGATGTCCCGGTGGGCCGCCGTTGGCCTGGCACAGGGATGGAGGCTCATAAAATCAATCACTCCTGGGAGCAGTGTGGAGCTTCAAAGCAGACAGCTGTCATACTGGGGGCCTCCATAAACAAGCCCTGTGCTCAAATGAAACACTCACACACTCACAATACGCTCATGATAAAGACAAACACGCCATCATCACAGCTGGCCCGAGAAAGAAAAATGCCATAGTCATTTTCAGCAGGACCAATGACATCACTGACTCCTCAAGAGATTTATGATTCAAAGACTTGATTCTCCACAGGGACTCGTTCACTAACAATCGATTTATCTCTCTTCACGCTCTTGGCTCATGCAGACAGGTCTTCCTAACCATAATCCCTGGCCATTCCAAGAAAAAGCAATGGTCAGTTCATATCGGAGTAAGGCCACTGACTTGACAAGCACCAACAAACACCCACATTCTGTCAGCTGTTTTTGAATGTTAAAAAAATTAATGCTAAACCAAATTAAACATTGTGGATGGAGGACAACATTGTAGAACAGTGTGGATGGGAGAGAACATTCTAGAGTCTCCAAACAATCAAATACAGTCACTTATGCCAATCGTCCAACATACAAATTTGTAAAATAAAATGAGATGATTTTGTGGGTTACACTGCATTGTTTGGGGTGTTATTCCAAACTCAACCGCAGGAAGTACTGGTGCAAGAGTCATAAATTAGGGG
This sequence comes from Pygocentrus nattereri, assembly GCF_015220715.1. NCBI lineage: Eukaryota > Metazoa > Chordata > Actinopteri > Characiformes > Serrasalmidae > Pygocentrus > Pygocentrus nattereri. The sequence continues at coordinate 22,953,590 of NC_051223.1, forward strand.
TCTCTTGCTCCAGATTGGCGATTCCAATAGGCTCTGCTGAAAGTGAATGCCCCCTTTCTCTGTTAGTGAAACAGAAATCATGCAATTCTTCATTTGTTAATCTATCCATCTGTCCGAGACACATTTGATAGACAGCTGAGCCAGGGAGCCCAGACCACAGGTGTCCCAGGGGAGTTCAGAGTGAGGAGGAGGATGGAGTAATTTTGTGCATCTTTCCTATCATATTGCTTCACACATACAGTCAAAAGCAAAAGTTTGAACACTCCTGGCAAAAGTGTGTTCTCTGTGGAGGATGTGTTTACTTTTATGTAGAATATCAACAAAGTATGTAATTTGACCAGGCACACCCAAACTTTTGCATACAACTGTATCAGAAAAGTGTGGGGCTCATTCACACACACACACACACACACACACACACACACACACACACACACACACACACACACACACACACATATAAGTACAGACTCACAAACAACAAATCACAAAAAAGTTTTCATAATCCAGGACAAAATTACAGTCTAATATTTCTAATATTAAGATCCTGCTGGTTTCACTGAAAAGAACAGGGATTTGTACAATAAAAAATCTGCACACACATGCCCTCTCCCACTATCCTCAGATGGGACACTGCTGATTGGTTGACAAGTCCAACGTTTGTGTACTTCCTATGATGGCAGAGCACCAAAGAGGAGCCAATCAGTGGCAGCCACGGGGGGCCATGCATGGCTCTGATTAGATTCAGCAAAATGGCAGTTAACAAACAGAGTTAATCACAAATACCACATCTCCCATCAGCACAACACACACAGACGCACACAAATAACACATCTGTTTCAATCATTTCTGTCATCAAGATCCACAGGGCTATTTTACTCAACATTTTTTAAATCCATTTTATGGCAATTTTCTGCTAGTGGTGGTCCCATTCCTACTGTTGTAGGTCTCTTAACATCACAAGTTCGAGAGGGCAAAGATCTGACACAAATTTATAAGGACCAACACAGCCATCTCCACAAACTCTACACATTGTTCTGGTCCATTGAAGCATAACTTGAGACATATATTGTTGTTGTTGGATCAAAACCTTGTATCTCCAAAACATCTACAGGAGAAGGAAAAACTTGATTGTAAAATTGATGTAAAAATTCAAGATCATTTTGGACCATTTCTGTTGGAAATCATGAAAGTTTTACACAACATAAAGGGCAGCTGGGATTTTTCAAATAAAATAAACAGTACAACAAAATAGAGATACAAAGTTTTGTTCTGACAGTAGCAATACACAATTCCAGTTGTCTCTATTGATTATATTAGTGATTGAATACTCTACCAATTATTTTAATAACTAGAGTTAAAACGAACTAAAAACAGAAGTAAAAGTAGAAGAAACCAAAAGTGCTTTAAAAAGCCTTTGTCTGATTTGACTGTAAGAGGGAAAAGCGAGTGAATTGATAACTAATCATTACTGATTCATCAAGAAGTTATAGTTTTATGCAAATTTTGGGCACCCCAGGGCTAATCGCATGATTTGTTGATAAGTTAATATATCCTCACAAAGAGTGCTCTTCTACACATTTTAATGCACAATTACTGTTCAGTCACTGAATTCAACATACTGTGAAAAAATAAAACATAAAATGTGGCCAGTGCAAATGTTATGGCACATTTTATATTTTATGTTTTTCCAACGTTAAACTACAAATATATAGAAATTGTGCAGTGTATACACACACACACACACATATATATATATATATATATATATATATATATATATATATATATATATATATATATATATATATATATATATATATATATATATATATATACACTGCTCAAAAAAATAAAGGGAACACTTAAACAACACAATATAACTCCAAGTAAATCAAACTTCTGTGAAATCAAACTGTCCACTTAGGAAGCAACACTGATTGACAATCAATTTCACAGCTGTTGTGCAAATGGAATAGACAACAGGTAGAAATTATTGGCAATTAGCAAGACACACTCAATAAAGGAGTGGTTCTGCAGGTGGGGACCACAGACCACTTCTCAGTACCTTTCTGCTTTCTGGCTGATGTTTTGGTCACTTTTGAATGTTGGTGGTGCTTTCACACTCGTGGTAGCATGAGACGGACTCTACAACCCACACAAGTGGCTCAGGTAGTGCAGCTCATCCAGGATGGCACATCAATGCGAGCTGTGGCAAGAAGGTTTGCTGTGTCTGTCAGTGTAGTGTCCAGAGGCTGGAGGCGCTACCAGGAGACGTGGAGGAGGCCGTAGGAGGGCAACAACCCAGCAGCAGGACCGCTACCTCCGCCTTTGTGCAAGGAGAAACAGGAGGAGCACTGCCAGAGCCCTGCAAAATGACCTCCAGCAGGCCACAAATGTGCATGTGTCTGCATAAACGATTAGAAACTGACTCCATGAGGATGGTATGAGGGCCCAACGTCCACAGATAGGGGTTGTGCTCACAGCCCAACAGGACGCTTGGCATTTGCCAGAGAACAATAGGATTGGCAAATTCGCCACTGGCGCCCTGTGATCTTCACAGATGAAAGCAGATTCACACTGAGCACGGGACAGACGTGACAGAGTCTGGAGATGCCGTGGAGAGCGATCTGCTGCCTGCAACATCCTTCAGTATGACCGGTTTGGCAGTGGGTCAGTAATGGTGTGGGGTGGCATTTCTTTGGAGGGCCGCACAGCCCTCCATGTGCTCACCAGAGGTAGCCTGACTGCCATTAGGTACCGAGACGAGATCCTCAGACCCCTTGTGAGACCATATGCTGGTGCGGTTGGCCCTGGGTTCCTCCTAATGCAGGACAATGCTAGATCTCATGTGGCTGGAGTGTGTCAGCAGTTCCTGCAAGATGAAGGCATTGAAGCTATGGACTGGCCCGCCCGTTCCCCAGACCTGAATCCGATTGAGCACATCTGGGACATAATGTCTCGCTCCATCCACCAACGCCACGTTGCACCACAGACAGGAGTTGGAGGATGCTTTAGTCCAGGTCTGGGAGGAGATCCCTCAGGAGACCATCCGCCACCTCATCAGGAGCATGGCCAGGCATTGTAGGGAGGTCATACAGGCACGTGGAGGCCACACACAATACTGAGCCTCATTTTGACTTGCTTTAAGGACATTACATCAAAGTTGGATCAGCCTGTAGTGTGCTTTTCCACTTTAATTTTGTGTGTGACTCCAAATCCAGGCCTCCATTGGTTAATAAATTTGATTTCCATTGATGATTTTTGTGTGATTTCGTTGTCAGCACATTCAACTTTGTACAGAACAAAGTATTCAATGAGAATATTTCATTCATTCAGATCTAGGATGCGATATATATATATATATATATATATATATATATATATATATATATATATATATATATATATAAAAACGGATGTATTATTTACAGACAAAGCTCTGTGCTGAGGGTACCAGTTGAGTTGCAGTGCCATACGTTTCACAACAGCCATATTTAAGCCATAAATATGCCATATTTAAGAAATGGTTTTGCTTTTTTTAATCATGTAATCATGACAGATCTATGTACAGTCATTTACAGGTGCTTTCCAAAGTAGGTTTCAAGCCAAAAACTGTATAACGCCACTTCTCTAAGAAAGTTCTCTTACATAGATGGTCATGAATACACATCTCTATTCCTCTCTTTCTCACCTGTAGTTAATTGCTGATTGAATAAAATGAGTGTTGCCCAGAGTGGCCAGACAGGCACATTCCTGCTCCTCATTCATTACAGCCAGTCTGAACATGTAGCGTGAGTCAGCTTTAAGCAGCTTTAATAAGGCCATAGCAGAGCAGTGACAAACTCACAGACATGCTGATCTACATCGTTGTACTGTAAGTTTCAGAACAACTGAGTTCAGTGGGTCAAACAGGCAGTATGTAGAACATAGAAATATGCAGAGCAATCCCTGCAAGACTTTATGGTCTCATAAGAGACTGAGTGCACGGGTAAACGAGGCAGCGTTACTGTCTGAACGAGCCATGTTCAGTGTATGTGTGTGTGTGTGTGTGTGTGTGTGTGTGTGTGTGTGTGTGTGTGTGTGTGTGTGTTATGATAAAGCTCTGACTGAGCTGGAGGGGGAGCAGGGGTCAGCCACCTCATTAAGCCAAGAGGAGGGGGAGGAGAAGAGGGCAATTAACCACACTGAACAAGGGGAAGCAAACATACTCTTTTCACACACCCACACACACACACACACACACACACACACACACACACACACACACACACACACACACACACACTCTAAGCTAAACCAGGGAGTGACAGGATGGGACCTGCTCATTAATGAGTAATCACAGAGACAAATGACTTTTTCCGCTGCCCAACTTTCATCCACACACACACAGTTTGACACAGCTTTGGCAAATAGACACGTACAGGCCTGTAGCTGAATTGCTGCACATGGCCATCTTTGTTCTCTTCTTAATTCAATCTACATCCTTATCAGTGTAAGTGTGTATATGTGTTTTCTGACAAGCATGAACAACTTGATAAAGACATAAGTGAGAATAAACACTAAGCTCAGTCACAGTCATCTTCTGGTCCTCTGCACTGTTGTGTAACTCATGCAATCCGGTTCATAATGTATATTTGGATACAATGATATTCCAGTTTACACCATGAGCAAAGTAAGGGTAAGAATGAAAGGAAATGGAATGGGGAATAGGAGAAGAAAGAAAGAATGGAAGAATATGGGCAGTGAAAGGCTATAAGGTAACTTCCTGTCCTCTAATTGCCCCCAGTTAGCTACCACTTCTTACTATACCAGACATGGGTGGGACATGAGGCATGGTGAGGGTTTCAGATCACACACACACACACACACACACACACACACACACACACACACACACACACACACACACACACACACACACACCAATTCACACTCCCTCTCACTCTGTGTTGCTCTCTGAGCTGAAGCCACACAGCCGGTTTCATGCAGAGGGGAAATAGCAGCGGTGCAGAGGGGTCTGGCTCAATGTCTTACCCACACTGGGACAAGCTTCTAAATTTGGCCTTCTGTAAGAGAGCGTGAAGCCTGCAGAAAAACCCCAAACCAAAGCCTGACAAAATAGAAGCAAAGAAAAGACTTCTCATGTTCATATAACAGAGAGAGAAAGAGAAATAGAGAGAGAGCGAGAGAGCGAGAGAGCAAGAGCGGGAGCGAGAGAGAGAGAGAGAGATATGTCAGGGGGTTAGAGCAGATGTGTGATCCAAAACCACATCTGCTGTGCTCTCAGAAACACACACACACACACACACACACAGAGTATAAAATAAGAAGCATACACTTTATGGCTATTTCTGGAGGGACTGTTTTTATTGTTCTTTTTGGAGATGGTCAGGGTTTTGGAAGAGAAAATGAAGTGGAAATTAGTGACACTGCAACAGATAGGTGGGGTCAGAGTTTTAAAACATGTTTACCATGGTTACTAGGTCAGCATTCCTGTGTGTGATGTTCGACAGAGGGTGAGATTTCCCACCACAGATCACTATTTCCTCTACTAACCTGGACACACACAGTTACATGTGACACAGTTGTGATGAGGTCAACCTGAGGATGTATGTTACTGTCTCTACAATCTACACACACACATACACATACACACACCTACACACACACACACACATTTTTTTTTCCACAGTGAATGATCTCAGCACTTCTGTAGAAGTCCCAGAACGGATGTTACAATGTGCTGTACAGCACTGCTGTGGGCAAATCTCAGAATAGATTTGTCTAAACAACAGACTACCCACAGCTAAGCATGTGCACACACACCCACATTTGTTTCTATATCTTTTCAGCATATAGGGTCCTGTATATTCTCCATTTGTGTTATATATGTATCGTATGTAACTTTCAGCCAAAATTGTCAATTTTTTAATGTTCAGCATCCACTTTCCAGTGGTTTTCAGTCTACAGGGATATTTGTCTACATCTCTAAAGTTTTAAGTCTAAGATGTCTTCTTGATTCAAGCAATCCTAAACACATTCAGTGATGTGGAATGTCTGGGAATATGGGGCCAGGGGTCCACTATGAGAAGGAAGAGTGGAGCTTGATTTTCTCCTGTCTCTCAAAGATGAAAGATTTAAGTGCTGTTGATCTCTTGGTGACAGTTTAGATGGTCTACCAGGTCTTATTTGTTTTGATTTATTTTCTTCAGATTTTTTTCTTTCTTTATGCAACCGGATTTTCTTGTATTTAATCACATCAAAAATATCTCCTAAACATTAATAACTTGTACTTAATTACTTAAATACTTTGAATGTATAAATAAATGAAGTGTCTCATCCTTTGCACTATGCTGCATATTTAACTGCCTACATGCAATAAGAATTTAACCTAGAATTTAACCCTAACTCTAACCTCGACATCTGAAAATGAAAGAAATGCTTAGTCCTTTCATTTTTTAAAAAAAATCAACAATGTAGCAGTTGTAAATAGCAATTTACAAAGCCAGGACCAGTTTTAGGTCCTCTTTTTCCCAGCTTTTACAACAAAGTCCACAGATTTTGTCCTGATAATATACCAATACATGTGTACACATACACCTCTCTTAAGAGCACCAGCCCTTGTCCAATACTCAATTCTAAAGTGCACACAGGTCCTCAGCGAAGCTCAGCGAGACTCAATTTTCTCTTAGTTTCCCCCTCTTTTCCTCCCTTGTTCATTCCCTCAGTCCTTCTCCTCCATCCATCTGCCTGCAAAATCGATGTGTCTAATAAAGTCATCAGCCTTGCTGAAATATTGGACAAACACACGCTCAATCAATGCATGCAAATGCCAGCCATCCATTCTAAACCCTTCTGAATATCGATGGGTCATAGCACGCCACTGTTCAGAGCATGTGTTCATTCCACAAAAAAAAAAAAAACAAGAGAGTGCATCAGACAAAGGGATGAAAAAGGGAACCCCAAGGTACACGTGCTCCTTCTTCCTGTCTCTTGGCATCAGAACCAATGAAATAAACAAGAACAACACAAGCGTCCTTCAAGCAAGATCAAAGCATTAGGTTCAGAGACGCAGGTTCACAATGGCTAATCTAGAAGCAGATTCCTGTCCACTGATCTAGTTCATTATAATTGCAGGTGAAAAGGCTAAGCTGCTCTCAGATCTGTGATAAGGTGAAATTTCAGACAAAAGGAGGGTTATGAATGACTTATGGCGAGCGGAAAAGTTTGTGGCGGTAGTTTACCATTCCGACCCCGAGTAAACACCTCACACACCCAAACTAAATGAGGCAAGGGATGAAGGCAATGTGTGTACGGGGGGTATGGCTAAATAATGAGGCCATTTCTCTTTGCCTTTAAACAAACCCCCTCCCCTGCTCATTGTGGAAGGCTAAGAAAGATTCATTAAAAGTAAACATGAGCTGGGTTTGAACCCTGGCAAGATACTATGTGTGAAAGAAGAGAAGGAGAAACTGAATCAGCCACCTGCAGCCACTCCCTCTAACCCTGAGCAAGAGCTAATGACCTCTACTCTGAGCAAGCACGCACACACACACACACACACACACACACACACACACACACACACACACACACACACACACACACACACACTTCATGAACGCATGAATGATCTCTCATGCAATCAAATAAACTACAAAACAGTATTTAACCCAATACTTATTATTCAAATATTGAGCTTAGGACTGTTAATTAAATACTGTAAATTAGTCAGTAAATACTATAAAAGTCTGAAAAAACATTTAGAGCTAGGCCCTCCATTCAGGTCATAAACGTTAAAAACACACCTCTACAATGATGCTCATTTCTGATGCTGCCTTTATGGGATTGCAATTAATTGTAAATACTAAACTAAAAGTGATTCACTGACACTGTTTTGGGAATTCTAGATTAAACATGGGCATGTCAAGCTTGTAAAAGACATACTCTGCTCTATTTGAAGCCTATAACAGATATAGTAACACTGGTCAGGCTATCACTCTTATTTACTGTCAGTGACGTACTATCCAACGACGTACACCAAAGTGTGATTGGTTGATTCTTCTGTCACTTAAAAATGTTATTACTTAATCTGACATGCTTGACCTTCATTTCAGCTCCTGAAGGCCTAACCAGTGAGAAAGCTCATTAGGCTGTATCTATATAAACTCTAAAGACAAAAAAAAGTCGAGATTGGATTTTTATTAGCCATTTGATATGTGTATTCAATTCAAGTTTATTTGTATAGCGCTTTTTACAATGATGCTGTCACAAAGCAGCTTTACAGAAGTTACAACATATATCCCCAGTGAGCAAGCCAGGGACGACAGTGGCAAGGAAAAACTCCCTCAGACTGGAGAAAGAAACCTTGGGAGGAACCAAGACTCACAAGGGGAGACCCATCCTCCTCTGGTCAAACAGTATTTACAATGTAATAAGCTAAGTACCAAATAAAAACTAAGAGGATCGCTGTTTGAAGTCTGGATGGTACAGCTTTAGAAACTGCACTGGTAGAGGCGGTCTCTGACTGAGGCAGTCTCTGACTGAGTCTTTATGAAAAGTGGGAGTGACCTGAAACAGTCTCATCCTATCTCAATTCTGGTACATCTGGATGGCACAGTGATGTAATTGAGGGTGTTGCAATTGGCACAAATGAATGGGAGAGTGGGTTGGTGATAAGTGTAAATCCAACCAAAATTTAACAATGAAATAAGTGCAGTATTACAATACTTGTAGATTTTAATACAACAGGCATAATGATTATATCCATCCATCCATCCATTTTCTAAGCCACTTCTTATATTACATTTAAATTACCTAAAATTACAGCAATGCATTTTGTTTATTTCACACAAATCATTAGACCTTCTCTGAAGGCTTAGAAAGCCCTCAGAGTGAATAACTGAAAAGTGGGCCTACATATGGGCTCTGGTGATTTAAGAGGTTAAAATATAGCTTTAAAATGCAAAAGCCAGTAGTTTTTTTGCCTGACAACTTAGAAAGACTTTCCATTTTTGGAGACACCTTGTAATTTATGTTGTGTGGAGGTGGACTTGTCCTGGAAAAGTATGAGTACAGTGTAAAGTGCACTGAGCTCTGATGTAATCGCATTAAAAACTAGACCAAATCCATGGTCCCTGACCCACCAGAACTCAGAGCTAAAAGACTACATCAAGGTTTACCATTACTCAGAAACAGAAACAGAAACACAGAGAGAGAGAGAGAGAGAGAGAGAGAGAGAGAGAGAGAGAGTTCACTTTTGATTATTAAGAATCAAGGCTGAACTAAAAAGCTATGTCTTTGTGTGCATGTTTGCTCCTATGTTTAAGTACACGTGTTTATGTGGTACCATCAGAAAAGTGGAGGACCAGAGCAGAATTGGTTGATAGTAGCTTAGCTACGCTGTGAAACACATGGAGAGAAAGGAAATGAGAAAAATAAATACAGATACAGAGAGAGAGAGAGAGAGAGAGAGAGAGAGAGAGAGAGAGAGAGAGAGAGAGAGAGAGAGAGAGAGAGAGAGAGAGAGAGAGAATTAACTGACTCTGGGCCAAAAGGAACACAGTGTGTATTAGCCGAAGAGTAATCATAGTCTGACCTTCCTGCTATTAAGAGCATTAAAGGCTGATTTGGCAGTCTTTAAAGTGGAAACATAACATTGTCCTGTCTGCTGGTATTTGCCCACACACTACACATACTTACAGCAGCATGTAACAACCAGAAAAACATCACTATCACAGAAGAAGAGAAAAGAAAAAGACAGAAGAGAATAGAAAACATCAGAAGATCTGAATCATGGTTACAGAAGAAGAGAAGAGAAGAGAAGAGAAGAGAAGAGAAGAGAAGAGAAGAGAAGAGAAGAGAAGAGAAGAGAAGATGAAAGGACCTGAATCAAAATCACATTAAGTCACAATCAAAGCTGCAGCAGACAGCAGCGACTCCTGCTCTCCTCCACGCATCCCCTGCAACTTTCATTAAAGCTCCATTAGAGTAAAGCACAGCTCGTAGCACTGGGGCTGAGGGATTACTAAAGCTTCCATTCATGCTTTACACTTGCCCCTTTTTCATCAGCCTGGACAGGGTCCACATCCGTGCCGCTGTTTGTGTGTGTGTGTATGTGTGGGAAGGGGAGATGATGGTGTGGACTGTGAGACTCTGACTGCCCCTGTGTTGTGTCCACAGCTGTGTGTCAGGCTGCTGACCCCCAAACAAAGCTCAGCACAGAGGAAGCCCTATCTGGCAGGCGTGATAGAGGACAGGCCAAGCCAAGGCAGCCACGCTGAAGCCCTGGAGATAAAGCCAGCAGGACAAAACAACACCAGCAAGGCCTTTGATAACAACCGCTCACTGGAGCCAGCATTGCACGACACGCACCAGCAGAGACCAACACACAGCACACAGCATTCACACTGACTCTCTCTCTCTCTCTGTCTTGTAGACCTGGAGCCAAAACTGCATATGTGTAACAAATGAATGACCATGCACATCATGACAATTAGAACAACAATTAGCTTTGTCTCTGTATCTATAGATAACATGAGCACCAGCTACAAATATAATTGACCCACCCTGCTCTGCCCACAAATGCTATCTTTTTAGCAAAAATCCTATTCAACTCCACTTTAAAATGCTATGCAACCCGGCTGGACTATGTTGTAGAGGCAGGCTGGAAATGACAGTGAATTTCCACCAAGAAAAATAAAATAAGATCTATTCCAAGGCTTTTCACACACATGCAAAATAAATATTTTAAAAATAACAGTGCAGTAAAATTTTCTATATTTGCACAGAAACTTTAACTTGGAGTGTGCTATGACTAAAATGAACTGAATTTTTTCAAGCTTGATCACCCTAGCAGCAGTCGTCATGACAGCGTGCATTTGTGGGTGGAGCATGGGTTGTTTGAACTACATGGCATGTTTCTGTTCACTTTATTCTGTCAATGGTGCTAAGAAGAAACTGCAAAACTTAATAATTCACTGTGCAAAGAAACTCACCTCTTTTAGCATATTGCAGTACTTGAGAACTGATCATGTGGCCTTAATGCAAAACATAGGGGGAATCATGTAAATTGCTGCAGTCGTAACAAAAGCTTCTATCTCCAAAATGATAACTTTACAGGAGAAGCAAAAAACATACTTTACTTTTAATGTACGTCAATGGAACCCAAATTTTTTCCAAGTCATTTTGGATCATTTCTTTTGGACCATTCATTGTGAAACTTATACACAGCACAAAGGACAATAGGCATTTTCAGACTGTGTCAAAAACTGAAAAATTATGAAACTGAAAAATGAGGTTTTGTTCTAACAGCAGTGATATGTAACAACATGAACAGTAAAACATCCTAATTCTGTGCTAATGACAAGTGAGGTAAGAAAGGCAGAAAAGCAGAGCGAAGTAAATGAGCGGAGAGTGTGTTGGGTAATGAAGATGCAGGGAGTGGGTGCTGATGTCATTGGCATTAGTTGGCCCTATTAGGGAGCTCTGTGCTGAGTGTCACTATCCAGCATTGCTCCTCATTAATCAGAGGGCTTGTCTTTCTTTCCTCCCTCTATCTCTCTCTTACTCTTCCTCCCCCACACCCTCTCCTTCCCTGCGCATCCTCTCTCTCTCTCTCTCTCTCTCTCTCTCTCTCTCTCTCTCTCTTTCTCTCTCTCTCTCTCTGCTGTATTTAATGTGCAGTCACTGTTTACACCCTAGACGGCGCGTACAGCACTTTAATCTCAGCAGTGTGTACATGACATCAGCACTCTCGCCGGTGCATAAACCATGGCCCAGAGAATGAGCACACACACGCTGCCTCTAAATACTGCATGCACAGCACACCCACCTCTACTGTGCTGCCAACTATAACATTGTGCTCTTAAATATATCACGCTTCATTTTGCATAATAGTACAAACATGTTGTATAATGCTCCATTTTATATGCTTGTGCACACTGTAATACTGTAAGCAAATCATTGGCTAAATTCTGAGTTTCTTATGTGGATTTACGAGCGAGGTAGGCCTACTTGGCTTTAGAACCAGGAGCTCAGCTTGGCTCGGAGTGCCCTTGTCACCCTCCAGTGTAGCCCCTGCTTATGCACATGAATAATCACCAACACATTCAAAATTACTACAATCATAAGTGAATATCATAATCGTAATCACACATTTTGGTCTGGAATGGATTTGGCCTGAATAGATCAGTGATATACAAGATCTCTCTCTTTCTTTTTACATACTTTCTCTCTCTCTCTCACACACACACACACACACACATTCTCTCTTTCTCACTAGCACACACATACTCTCTCTCTAAAACACAGTCTCTGTTTTTCCTTCTCTCTCTAAACCACAACAATAGTCTGTATCTCTTATATACATACATAGTTTCTCTCTCTTTCTCTCTCTAAAAATACACACACATACTTTCCACTGTAAAAAATAGAAAGTCACTGTTTCATATATACACATACATACTCTCTCTCTAAAACACATAGTCTCTCTTTTTATCCTTTACATACATTGTCTCTCTCTCTTTCTCTCTCTCTCTAAAATACACACATACATGCTTTTCTCTCAAAAAAAAATTGTCTCCATCTCAAATACATATACGTACATACTATCTCTCTCTCTCTCTCTCTCTCTCTCTCTCTGACTCGTGTTCTGGGTGGGTTGAGTATTGAAGGCTGCTCTAATCCTACACTAACCAGCACTACGGCTGTTAGAGCGGAGCACAGAGCTCCACAGCGCAGAGAGAGATTACAGCAGAGAATGAGACCCACTCAACTGACCCACACACACACAGTTCCAAACGTGTTGCAGTGCTCTGCCAACAGGGTTTTTACATTTTCCTGTGTATGTGTCTGTAGTTTTTCTTCAAATGAACTATTCATGTCTGATCATTTTAACAGGGTCTGTCTTTCTGGGATACGGTATGTGATAACAACACTGTCTGAGAACTCATAATACACACTTCACATAACACACACAGGCTCTCTGTTGAGAGTCATGCATTCCTGTTCACTCTAAATCACATTCATTATGTTGCCATGCTGATGGTCATTGAACATGTTTGCTGCCTAATCGAGTTGACTGGGATCATTACTGGACGCCTCATGACTGAACCTGGGCCACATCAATAGTGCACTGCTTCAAAAGCACCAGTGTGAGAGTCGCTGAAAGGGTCAGGGCTGAGAGGGCCGAACAGTGGGATATTGCTTTGGTTCGTCCAGCTTTGTGTTCCATCAGTACATTTAAAGAACAGAAGTGGTGAAGACTAGTGGAGGGGAAAGCATCACTTTATTGTGCTTTCATAAGGAGGCCTTAACTATTTTTTTTTACATCATTGGCAGATGCCCTTTATATAGTGTGAACATTTCATGAAACTATTTCAAGTTTCATGTACAAATATCTGCAGGAGTTCTGCACAAACAACCAATAGAACACTTTTTCACCCTCAAAGGGCAATTGGTGGCAGACAGACACAATACACAAACAATAATGCAATAATAATAAATAATACAAAACGTGTCAGGGTTTTTTGCACTGATGTCTTGTAATTACACCCATCTATCTATCTATCTATCTATCTATCTATCTATCTATCTATCTATATACACACATCTCTCTCTATGTCTGTCTGTATATCTATATATGCATACACCTATCTAACTGTCTACCTGCCTGTCTGTCCTTCTTCCTGTCTGTCTGTCTATAAGAAAATTACTGTCTTCTCGTTTTACATACACAAGCTTTTCTGTAACAGCGATAAAGTATAGTTTTCTTTTCGGTTAAAATGCTACATTCTGTGCTCAGACTGGACAGTGTGGTCATCGTGCTGCCTGTCTCTCGCTCTCTCTCTCTCTCTGTGCGCCGCCCAAAATCCTCCTACCGAGCGGAGCTGAGAGTCAATCAGAGAGAGAGAGAGAGAGAGAGAGAGAGACGCTGCCGGCGCGACAAAACAAACGTGTTCTTGCCAAAAAGAAAAGGCAAAAACAAAAATAAGACACGGGAAGACGATAAGAGAGAAATGAAAGCGAGCGAGGAAAACCCAACGAGCAATCAAAGCGCGGGTGAAAGACAAAGAGGCGCGCGCCGACGACAGTTTTGTTTTAATCAGAGAACATGAGAATATTCGGATGCGCGCGCGCTAAGCAACAGTTGTCCCTCCCGAATTAAAGCGAGGCTTCGAGAGAGAGAGAGAGAGAGAGAGAGTGGGGGGGGGGTGTCCCTCGAGACTGATTAATATTGAATTCCTGATGCTAATCTTTGTTTTGCACTTTTTTTCTTTACTGGTGTCGAAGCTGACACGTCCTCAAGAAGCATGCCTTATGTATATTTAATGAAGGCTCTGCATTCATTTAGCTCTTTTCGTCTCGCTGTGTGGCGTCGCCTTCTCGTGAGCGCGCGCGCTGCTCCTTAGAAGACGCATAGGCCTTCCTTTATATGTTTTACCCTCATTAGTTTGGAAGTCATACACACTGTAAACGCTGCTGCATATACATCTGTGTTTTGTTCGGTTTCAGCCTCTGCGGAAATGTGATGGGACTGAAACAGAAGCGCGCACGCGAGAGAGAGAGAGAGAGATTTGGTCTGCGCGCCGCTACTTGCTGGCTAAGTTAGGTGTTAGATGTCAAGGCACGAGCCTCATCAGCTGACATCACGTCTGCGCCTCCTTGTGATGTCATCACAACACAACAACACAAACAGAGGTAAACATTACCCTTATAACCTTGGCCAAGACAAGCAAACACACATACGCATAGCACACACACACGTGCATTTATTTAATTTCCAGTCAAAACAGCCATTAAGTACAAGTTATTTATTTTCAGGACATGCTTCTGAGATGTGACATTAGATATTTCACTTGTGTACACTATTAGAAATAATAGTGCTGGTACATTTTCCATTCACTAAGGTACAAACAATGTAAATGTACGTCCAAGGTACACCAGTGGTTTTAAGGTCCAATTGTGAACAAACAACAAAAAACCAACAAAAAGTACATATTTATACCTTTTTATAACCTAATGTTTTAAAACAGAACAATAAAATAAAAAGCCTGGAGACGAGGCGGGGTGTGTGGAGTCAATATAATTTCAATGGATTATGGTACAGTTATGTTCCCTGACTAAAAGGTACTGAGATGTACCCTTGAGGGTAGCACCTCAGTGACAAGAAGGATACTGCCCCAGTGACAGTTTCATGCCTTTATTTTTGAGAGTTTATGTAGGGAGAAAATCAAAGGAAAATAAGAGAAAAAACACATGTTCAAAAACATTTTTCAAAGAGTGAGAAACCATGACTCCTTATAGCCATGCAAGACCTGGTAGACCACCAAAACGGTCACCATCAGATAAACAGCGCTTAAAGCTTTCATCTTTGAGAGAGAGGAGAAAATCAATCCTGCCCAGAGGCGCTTCTGTCCAGCCTTCCACTGTGAGAAGAAACCTAAACACTATGGGTCTGAAAGGATGTGTAACTGACAAAAAGCCATTACTGAGAAAATAACAGACAAAAACCAAGAACATTTTGCAAATCAAACAAAGAAGCTGCTGTTCTCAGAACAATGGCTGACCGCCCCAGGGTCCAGACCTGATCATCACTGAATGTGTTTGGAATACTTGGAGCAGCAAAAAATGCTACTAACTTCTAAGACTGATCTTTGCTGCAGATTTGCTTGCAGATTTGACCTGAAAGCAAGACCCCTGAAAAGACTGCAATAAAAAGCTGTAATAAAAGCAAAGAATGAACATATTCTTTCATTTTCACACACTCAGTCATTGAGGCGTCTGTGTGATTTTTTTTCTCTTAATTTTTCTTCTTCTTCTTTTTTTTTTTTTTAACTGGCTTCTTCCTGGATAACTTGTATTTAATGGCCATTTTGACAGGAAATTACAGTCATGAAGGGCGGTCTTTGACTTTTGCACAGTACTATACAAACAAAAGGTTCCAGGGATTCACTTATTTATTACTACTCTCTGGCGCACATACTTATGCATCAACAGATTTAATAGAGTCGATCCTGACAAGGCCTTAAAGGGCACGAGAAATGAGTGCACACATGTATGTGTGTGTGTGTGTGTGTAAAAGAGAGACAGAGAGGGAGAGAGAGACAGCGAGACAGATAGGGAGAGAAAGAGAGAGACAGAAGAGGGAGAGAACACTCTTAAGCAGACATAAAAGGAAAACTCAGTATCACTCAATGCAATTCTCTCTCCCTCCACGCACATACAGAGAGAGGTGCGCAGACCCCATTACTGTAGCCGAGCTCTCTCCTCATCCTGAGCTTTCTAATCAAGCATTCCCTCTTCTTCCCACCAGTACAAAAGCTCTTTTAGCGTTTTGTTTTGCAGCCTGTTTAAAATGTCATTTCTCTCTTGTTATCAGACATCAAAGCCAGCTCGGAGGGCTTTTATTTTCTTAGCCAAATCCCAAAATTGTTTCTGATTTAGAGAGCTGGCCACAGGCCTGGTAGCGTTTGGATTTAATAACAGCAGAGAGAGAGAGAGAGAGAGAGAGAGAGAGAGAGAGAGAGAGAGAGAGAGAGAGAGAGAGAGAGAGAGAGAGAGAGAGAGAGAGAGAGAGAGTTCCCCTCATGGTTATGGTTAAAATGGGCTGTGGTAGCTAGGTTCATCAGCGAAGTGTCAAAATGAAAAGTAGCTCACAGGATGTAGCGAGCAGCATGTGCGCACACAGACACACATGCACACACAGACATGCACGTGTGTGCACACACAACACACAAAAGAAAAAGATTGTCCTGCCTGAACAAGACTAATGAATGACTGGAAATCTCTCTGTCACACACGCATGGTCACACACACCTAGAGGAAAGTTTTTATTGCTGAAATGTTGCTCTTTGAGACTTCATGGTGATTCTCCTCAATAAAATCCTTAGGAGAAATAGCATTAGACAAAAAAGGAGATGTGAGATGAGGGTGAGATGAGAGTTCTCTAACAGGCAAAGATGAGTATAATTATTTTGGTAAATCTGAGCACTCAAACTCTAGAGGAGGAGACACGAGTGACAGTACTGGGCTCTCTGGCTCAGGAGAAACATCTGAGCAGCAGGAGACACTTCATTAAATGTCTCCTTTGTCTCTCTATCTGACTCCACTGCTGTCTAGGAGAAACTACTGAGATATTAATGAGATCTCATTTTCCTTTTTCTCTCCTAAACTGTTATAATAAAGGAACAATGCAGGTACATTTTCGTTCATCAAGGTACAAACAATGTAAATGTTCCTTCAAAGGTACAACAGTGGTTTTAAGGTCCAACTGTGAACCATAAATAAGTGTTTTCAAGTGAAAAGTACATATTTGTATATCGTCATAACCTAATGTTTGAAAATAGAGCAATAAAATAAGGAGCCTGGTGACAGGATGGGGTGTGTGGAGTAAATACTTAGAAACTTAGAAAATAGAATTCTAAAGGATTATGGTACACTTACGTTCCCTGACTAAAGCAGTGAGATGTACCCTTGAGGGTTCCACTCCAGTGACAAGAGTGGTACTGCCCCAGTGGCAGTTTTTTTCTGAGAGTGTGGGGGCATGCTCACTGTCATTCTATCTAGAAAAAGTAAAGGCACACAAATCTGAATGGTTGAAAATGGAGCAGAATTGGAGCTGTAAACTATACATATTTCTTTCACCAGCTGTCCAAACAGTGTGACTTTCTCAAGGAAACGTGTGTGAAATATATTTTAAACAGAAGCTTAAAAATGACACAGAAATGACCAGGAAGTGAGAATTTAAATAAAAAAAGGGAAATAAATATGTGGGGTGGTGAATTGATGGAATCTAAACAGCAGTGCAGATGAATGAGTAGAGCCGTTTTCATGTGAAAATGTGAGCTGATAGACAAACAGTGGAAGAGAGTGTGTGTGTGTGTGTGTGTGTGTGTGTGTGTGTGTGTGTGTGTGTGTGTGTGTGTGTGTGAGTGTGTGTGAGTGTGTGAGAGAGAGAGAGAGAGAGAGAGAGAGAGAGAGACAGCTGTATAAATGAGCTCTGAAGCTCACAGCACCCCAATGCACCACCTCATTGTTGTGCTGATCCAATGCATGGCAGATGAACCCAAGGTTTAAAGGGCCCTTATCCTACATTTTTCTATTTTAAACACGTTTATGTGCCAAACACAACTGTAATTCTTTTCTACATGACCATTTACTGATGTCTCTTCACCTTTTAGATTTAAAGAGTCTGTTTTTGTTACACTGACTATGCAAATTAGCTTTATTCTGATTGCCAACCATTCACTGTGCTTCATTCACAAAGCAATCAGGGCTGAAACACTCTGTAGAACTTCTAGGCTGGGCTGAATATTCAGCAGTGTGCGAAAGCATTAGGCATCTGAGAAAATTATATTTAAAATACTCTTTAACTGCTCAGAAAAAACACTAATAATTGAATAAATACAAATTGCATTATTACAATAAGTAGATGTTTGTGCATTTATTTATTTAACCATTTCCAAACCTCTCCTCATGCCAACCAGATTTTAATTCTAGTTGTCATCCAATACTTGCTTCAGCTAATCAGGTGATGGTTATGGGTGTTTAACAAGCTAACCTGATATAAGCTACTTAAAAAATACATTCTTCCGTTTTCACTGTTTTATGTTCATTTGTGCTAGTTTGCATGTTAGTGTGTGAGTATATGTTGGAGATAAATAGCATGAGCGAGCCGTACAGGGATCCTGATTTGTGGTTTAATGTCTTCTGCTGGCTGCGTTCATTCTGTGCATGTGCATGCACGTGTGTTTAGCACATTTATCATAGCCAATGCTCTTGTATCACTTATATAAATACAAGGTGAGAGGGTGACAATTTTCAGATTTGGTGTGAAAACACCAAGGTCGTGAGTTAGTGTGTGTGATTGTGCACAAACGTAGGATGCTGCACACTTCATCATTCCTCTTCCTTCTTTCAGTCCTCCTCACTTTCAGTCCTTCATGAGCTCAGCTTTACTCTAATTTACACTTTCTGTATAGTATATTAAACACCCAGCATTGATCACAAACCTAATCAACAATTAATCAGTAAAACCTGGCAAAACTGTTAACATTGCAATAATTTAGATTTTGAATATTTTGTTGCTTTGCATCACTCCAAAATGATAACTTTACAGGAGAAAGCAGAAACATCCATTACTTGTTACATATTTTATATTAATATACAGATTTTTTTTCAGAATAATTCTAAACCATTTTAATTAGTTTATATATATATATATATATATATATATATATATATATATATATAATCTATCTATCTACACTACATACACTTTCTAATTGTAAATAAGTTAATGCGTTCTGTACTTAAACATTTTTATTTATTAATTTATTTTGACTCAATATAAAACACGTGTAGCCACGTCTTCCGCTCACGCTACCACATTTTTATTAATATATTGATCAGGAGTCCAATATATGCATGCGCACACACACACACACACACACACACACACACACACACACACACACACACACACACACACACACACACACTAATATATATATATACACATACACACATATATACACACACACACATAGATAGATTTGACATGATTTGAAAGCACCTGTTAAGCTTTTCTTTGTTCTGTGTAAGTTTTATGAATGGCCCAAAATTATGGTTCTAGTGACTTACATTAAGAGTAAAGTATGTTTTTTCCTTGTCCTGTAAAGTTACCATTTTGGAAATAAAAGGATTTGTTCTGACAGCATAAAGATATATATATATATATATATATATATATATATATATATATATATATATATATATATATATACACACTGTATATAAGCTTATATCTTTGTTTTTGCCATTTTTTGTTTTTGCCATAATTTGAAAACATCAGCTACCATTTACACTGTCTCTATATTTCATGACAAACATTTCAAAATACATGGTTCAAAGTTTAATTTAAAAGGTTTTTTTACCTTCTCTTTTAAAGTTAATTTTTTAGAGATATACGGTTTTGTTCTGACAGTATATATATAGTTAGTATATAGTCACTGTCGTCAGCGAATGAAATATTCATAGGGTATGTCTCCAGGCATTGCTGATGTGCAGAGGCATTATTTGAGCTCAGAGTCAGTGATTGTACACAACGCAGAGCAGCAGAGCTCTTAGTGTGCTGGGACACATGAAAGCCCCTCGCCAGCACTGATCATGTGAGTATGTTTGTGTGTGTGTGTGTGTGTGTGTGTGTGTGTGTGTGTGAGTGCTGAGGAGGGGGACTATGCCCGGTTCTGGCAGCACAGCTCTGCTGAATCATCGTCCACACGTGTGGACATACACACATACTCGCGCACACACACACACACACGCAGAGTGCTCAGCTGGCAGGGAGAGTGAGTGGCGACGGAACGCGCCGGGCTCTGTGCTACCAAGCAGAGGTAATTGGGCCAGATTACCAACCAGGTGGAAACATTCAGTCTTTCTTTTTCTTTTTTTTCCTCTACCCCCTCCTTCTCTATTTGTCCCTCTGTCCCTCCCTTCATCATTTTTCTCACCGTTGTTTTCTCTCTTGGTGTGACCAAAACACAAGGCTGATCCTATTTCTTGCTTTATCCATTCAAAACAACATGTTAAATTCTTCTTCAAAATGTGTATATGCATCTGAAGGCTTTAATCCTTTGGACTGGATGTAAACAAAGACCCAGAAAAATAAATCATTTGTTGATCTAATTACACCACACATTTCCATTCAAACATATATATGGATAATGTTAGCTGAACATCAAATGCAATTGCAGTTTACGCCTATATATTTTCAGTCTGTAAGTCAAGCCAGTCTTAAGTGTAAGATGCTTTTAGTTGACAAAAAATCCTATAAACCTTACTTCAGTTTTGAAGGACAACTGCTTTTCTTCACAACCCTTTTCTACACTGAATAAAGGAGACACAGACCACACAACAAAGAGAAACAGAATGAAACAGAGATTGGAGAGAGAGAGGGAGAGCTGCAAGCATGTAAGCAGACTCATGCCAGAACAGCACACTAATTTAAACTACAAGCCCTGTCAAAGCCTGAGGGGCTGCAGGCCGCTCCCCAGCACAGACAGCAGAACAGAGTAGCAGAGGAGGAGCAGAGGAGGAGCAGGAGGAAGAGTGCGGGAACAGAGCAGACGATCAGGAGGATCACTCACACACGACTCGGAGCAGAAGAACTGAAAGAAAAAGCCAAGCTGAGCTCGACAGGGTAAAGCTCTGCTTTTGCATACACATGAATGAAAGTGCGCAAAGCCTGCATGGTCACACAGTATCCCCCCTTCAATAAAATAAAGACCGCGTGTGGGGGGCCGAGGTATTTGCACGTGAGTGTATGTGAGAG
Organism: Pygocentrus nattereri; assembly: GCF_015220715.1. Lineage (NCBI taxonomy): Eukaryota > Metazoa > Chordata > Actinopteri > Characiformes > Serrasalmidae > Pygocentrus > Pygocentrus nattereri. The sequence goes on from NC_051223.1 coordinate 22,974,927, forward strand.
AGAGAGAGAGAGAGAGAGAGAGAGAGAGAGAGAGAGAGAGAGAGAGAGAGAGAGATGGTGCTTCTTAATTTAGAGTAAAGCTCAAGGTTCACTGCTGTGTGTGTTGTGTGTTTTGTGTGTCTGTGTCTCTACTTCACCCACACTCACATATACAGCACACATTGGTCCTCAAAGAGTATCCCAGAATGCTCTTCTCATTGATTTTCAGAAATATTCAGGGTCTTTTAAGCATTCCTTCCACCAACTATGTCTGTGCTCTCTAGGGAGGGCTCTCTATGTGTGAGTGTGCTTATGTATCATGGAGAAAGAGAGTGCAAATGACAGTGAGAAAGGGGGGAGCATGACAATGACTTTTAGCGTGTTCAGCACCGGCATAAACCAATTATGACACTGTATAAACTCTCCATAGCAAGAAAAAATCCATCAAAATAGGGATGTATGCATTTGCAACAGCAGGGACATTTAGGTATAGAGTGTAGCTGTCCAGAAAAACAGTTGTCTTTTACATTGTTTGACAATTGTGTGTTTAATTGAACAACAGAAATGATCCAAAATTGACTGTAATAAAATCCCTACGCTTACATTTTACATCCTTCTGTAAAGTTAACATTTTGGAGATTCTTGTTTTTCTTTTTTTGGGCAGTGATGAAATGTTATTAGTGCATGTAGCCTTTTTTTCCACCCATCTCAAAGAAAATTTAGATTTATTTTACTTATTTATTTATTTTTAAAGAGTTTGATGTAGTTAGTGAAATGATTACACTTTCAAAACATGAATTAAATATATTTCCATATATGGAAATTAAGCTGCAAAAACAGGCCATGTTTTGTGATGTCATATAAACCAGTGTATTTACATATATCCATCTATTCAGCCTACAGCAAGGCAGCCGATAAGATCAATCTTAAAGACACTGTAACGAAAACAGCCAGTTTAATCGTAAGGGATAAGGAGAGGTTAGAAATGGTCGTGTGCAAAGGAGTTGTTCTATTTGGTGCAATAAAGTACAAGAAAATGCAAGATATAACCCTTTTAATGATGAGTTCTTACTAATAAGATAATAATAATAATAATAATAATAATTTAAATGTGAAGAAAACACACTTCAATTATTGCTTCACCTGAGCAGGCCAATTTCCATTTCTGGTCAAACTAAAATATGAATAAAACAAGCAAACTTTATTACTGTTTCAGAATTTAGCCATTTAAACTAAACTGTGACCTATTTTCATTCCACACAAAGCATGGAAGCAATCTGGAGTACTTGTTATGAATTACAATGTAGATGAATTGCAATTAGCAATAAAAAGATGTTCAAAGTGATTAGAGGGTGTCTGCATTTTTTGGAAAGAGGTGCTGATATTTGGAAAAGAGCTGCACTGAAACAGAGTCTGAAGCCTCTGTAGAAGAACAAAACACCCCCCACACACACATGCATGCATGCATGTGCATGCATGCGTACACACACACACACACACAGAGTAATGATGCACCTGTACAGCATGAGCTGGCGTCCGCCTTCAGGCAGACGTCACAGACATCTGCTGAGGAGATGGAGCTGAGGAAAGAGTGTAAAGGGGGGGGGGCAGGAGAAGAAATAATAGAAAAGGCATCCCACTGTACATATTATCCCCACACACTAAGGAACTGCTGTTTAAAAATGGATTCAGGAAGACGCTGATATCAAAGAAAGGGACAATGGATTAACACAGTGCACCAAAACTTAGCAGAAAGCAAACGAGAGAAACCAATGTTTGCTCAAGAGCGACCAGAAACGAGATGTGTGTGTGTGTTTTTGTGGAGTTTGCTCTGCTCGCTTTATGAATTAGACTGAGGTATTTGCGTGGGACAAACAGAAAGGATTTGGAGGCCCCAGAGAGAGCCGATAGAGCCCCATCAAGCAGAACTTGCGGCCATCTGACACCTACCGGGGCATTCACAAGCGGCAGGGTTACAGGGCCTATAGGGCATTTCTTCTTTTAAAGGGCCCATATCATGAAAAACTGACATTTACTCACTTTTTTAATAAAAGGGGTGCTGTAGTGTTACACTGTTAAACTATACATTGGTAAAATTTCAAAACGTACCATCCACCCTTCCCCTTTCCATCCCCCACCCAGGCCCCATATGGAAACTAAGCTGCAAAAACAGTCGGTTATGGAATCATTGTTTTGGTGAGGTCACACACAAAAAAAATAATAAAATAAAATATTTGCACATGTTGAAGATACAAGGAGTGTTTCAGCCTGGAATGCTTTTTTGAAGAGTCACAAAACAGCCTGGGCAGCCAGTCAGAACAGAGCTCATTTACATATATCACTCATAAAGTTACAATAACAAAAACAGCCTGTTTAATTCTCAGTTAAGAGAAATATCAGAAATGGTCTTTTACATTTGAATTATGATTTTTGTATACATAAACTCACATAAAGATCAAGGAAGACAAAACAAGGGAGCAAATAATATCATATGGGCCCTTTCATTGATAAAAAGCAATGTAGAGTGGGAGAAAAGTTATGTAGTGAGCTCTCTAACACTCATAAACTGATGCAGCTCCATAACTGAAGCAGCAATGAGCCAAGATGGTAAAAGGAAAACTATAATGGACATGAAATGTTACTGTAGTAGAGCTGAGCTCCAGTCCCATTAGAGAGATCGACACACAGTCAGTCCAGCACGATAAATACAAAGACGACAAAACATACAATACAGAGAGAAGGGCTTGCTTGGGTTATACTGCCCCACTCCACCAGAATATCGGAAGAGAGGGTCTTCAATCTTTTCAACAACAAAACATGTCAGTTTCATTTCATATTCGCGTTATTGTACATACATTTCAGAATGCAAATATTAAGGAGCGTGAACATTTTAAAATGCAAAACATACGCCGTGTATGAATTTAATTTAGTCTAATTATGCCACACATTTCCACTCAGTTCAATACAACACTGTCTACGTACTCAGTTACGGCGACATAAAACACAGCTTCAGTTAATATAGATATATTTTCAGCGTTATACATTTCAGTTTACTATCAGTCAAACAGCCCACCTGGTTCACTTTGTGAGCGCATAATAAAAAAATACATAAACGCCTCGGAACTTAAAACACATTTTTTCAAAGTAGCTCAATGCAGCTGATCCAGAGACACTCATTTACAGCGAAAGCAGAAAAATAAACTACAGCAAAAACAGCAGTTCTGCAGATGAGATACAGAGAATGTCACCTTCCATCAAAACATAACACAGGCTCAAAATACCCAACCTAAAAATCGATCTGTAAAGCTGAATGAAACGGCTTTAGCATTATTTATACCACCCATCCAGTTTTAGTCTTTTCTCAGAAGAAATATTAATCAAACACATGCAGCCCGCACTGCGATCAGTTAACCCCTCAGCCTGCAACGCTTCCATTAAAGAGGAACCTGAAACATCACTTCACATCACTCCGTCGGAATCTCTAAACGCCTGAGAAATTAAAAAACAGTGACACAGCTGTAACGCGCGGTGGAGGAGTGCAGGCTGGCCCCAAACAGAAAAGCTTCTCTCTTTTTTAAGAAAAATAATGGCCTGTGTCTCCACTGCTCTATGCATTTACATCTGATTAATAATGAATGTGATTTAACACTCGTGCCCACAGCCTTTCTATGCGCGCACGAGGCGGACTTGTATCCTATCAGTGCGTATAAAAAACCGAGGCTGAAATGCCCCCGTGTCCCAAAAGCACTCGCAGTTCAGAGCCACAGCCACTTGTTAAATGTAATGCAGGCCATTCACACCCCGCCACACAGCGCTCAACACACACACACAGACACACACACGCGGGATTTTCTGCTGTTACAGAAGCCTCTATTACCAAATCACACACACACACGCCTGACCCTAATCCTGGACACTCTACTATGAACTATAGCCTAAGACGCGCGCGCGCGCGCGCACAAACACACACACTTTCTGCCCCATACACACTCTCCAAACTTGCGAGCGTGTGAAGGCGCCGCGGCAGCGATAAGTAAAGCGGATAGACTGAAACAAAGGAATCGGTCCAGAGTGCACATAGCGCAGGAACATACGAGAGAGAGGAAGGCCAAACAAAGAGACAGCGCTCCTCTCAACACAGCAAAAGTACGACAACTCTAACATGTAGGGTTTATGCAGAAAGCAGCACAGAGCTGACTTCACACCAATTCATCTTAGAAACGCTAACTTGGCGTAACACAGCCACTTATGTTCATATGTTCAGGCTTCCTTACTTGTAGCTCATGCGCGAAATAAAGACACACACACACACACACACATATATATGTGTGTATGTATGTATATGTGTGTGTGTGTGTGTGTGTGTGTATGTATGTATGTATGTATGTGTGTGTGTGTGTGTGTGTGTGTGTGTGTGTGTGTGTGTGTGTGTAAAGAGGTCAGAAGTGTGCAATGAGACAACTTTCAAAACAATGACCACAAAGACTACATTTTGCGTTCCAGTAAATAACGCGCGTGTGTGAAGCAGAAGCAGAGGCAGCAGCAGGATGGACAGACCTGAGTGTGGAGGCACAGGGAGGTGAGGGGGGTAGTATTTTCCAGGCTGGAAGTGGCCGGGGTGCTGCGGGGTGCTGTGTGCGGCGGCGCGGTGCAGCAGCGGACTGCGCTCAGCCAGCACATGCGGCGGAGGAGCGAAATCCCGGCCCTCCATCCCCACAGCAGCGCCGGATAAATCCCAAATCCAAAGGGGGGCAGGCAGAAGGCCGAGCTGCTGCTATAATCCCGTTAGGAGCTGCGTCTAGCTCTCGCATTCAGCACGGCTTTTGCTCTGACGGCCGGAAAAGCAGTGCGGCCCGCTCATAGTTTCTGCAACACAAAGCACACACAGACAGAGTCTTAGTCCCAACTGCGGAGGAAAGTGGAGTAAAATTCAGAGGCGTGCACTCGCATTATCAAGCATCCGCGCGAAGAAGTCGGTCGCGTGCTGAGCTGTAGGAGAGTCCCGCACTGGGTGCAGACAGTCGCGAGCGCGTGTGAAATGCAGGCAAAAACGAGAAAACTCGTCTGCTTTCCTCTCTCACTCATATTAGCTCAGCTGAAGGAGGCAGAAATGTAAAACACACACAGAGACACACATACACACGGTTTTGCAGGAAAACCATTCACGAGCTTCATATGATTTACACAAAGGTGAAGCGCATCAATTTTGCAGTTTCACAGAAAATATCAGAAGGAATTGTACCATTATTATTATTATTATTATTAATAATAATAATAATAAATTTTCCGCTTTGGGTAAACAGGTAGTATGATCAATTTATCAATGCACAATAAAGTATTGTGGGTAAATTCAATTTAATTATATATATATATATATATATATATATATATATATATATATATATACACACATACACACACACACACACACACACACACACAAATATACATATATATATATATATACATATATATATATATATATATATATATATATATATATATATATATATATATATACACACACACAGACACCAATAGATATAGATAAGATTCCAAAATATTCCCACAATATTTTTCATTGATTCCCTTTACTCTCCTAACAACAGCTTGATGGAAGCACAAATCGCCAAATCTTATTTGCAATTGATTTGGTCAGTTATTTTCGGTTAAAATACCGTGTTGGTGTGAATTGACCTCTCCTCATTCTGCCTTCTTAATCCGGGTCTACGGACGAACAGATTAGGCCTCGTTATCGTCACCTTTGGCCCTCAAATATCCAAGTTTACTAGATCTCGCATATTAATTGAAAACGACGTTTCTCCCCAAGTTAGATTAACACTATTACTGTAATTCCAGTCCAGGTAGCTTTTACACAGTAAGGCCGAAATTCACCATACAGTGTGGATTCTATACCCAAAACACTGAACTCACTCCAGCAGAAGCAGTGACTGCAGAGGCGAACCTGCCTTTATCACAGCATCTCAGATAAGGCAGCAAACACAATGGCAATGAGCTGCATCACAGACTGAACCTCTTTAGCACGCCAAGCTAAACGGTAAAAAAATGAAAGGAAAACACGTGCGAGTCTTTAAAATATATATGACCACAATAAGAGTGCAGCGTTGAGCGATCGGCAGGGTGGAAAAGTCGCCAGTGGTTTGTGCTGGAGCTGTGTCTGCTGCCGAGGCTTCTTCCATTAAAACAGCTGCACAGCCGGAATAACGCGAGATTGGAAAACAACGAATAGAGCAGATCTGGTGGTTTCAGCGGCGATAATTCAGCTTTGTCCACTTTTAGACGTAAAGAAGAATTACACACTAGCAAATAGACCTGAACGGGCATAAACAGCGATGCACACCCCTATTGTTAGCCAGCCCAGAGAAGACGGTGCTACCCTGATTCCTCAGTGACAGCGAGATCCTGTAAGGCTGAGGCATAAATGAGATAGTTCACCCTTTATGATCTGACTGTGGTGCTTTTTGGGCAGTATTGGGGTGAATTTGGGAGCCACGTTTTCCTCGTGTTGGGCTCGTGTTGATCTCGAGCTGAGAGGGTAACAACAGTGGTCTATAACTGCTGTCGAGCAGTCTACATGTTCAGCGCTTATTCTACTGAAATCAGCCTGGAAAACAATGCGACTGTACGCGGTGGGAGAGGCAGAGTGTCACACGCTCAGACTACACATCTGTGTGAAGGACCTGCTTCTCTAGATCGCAGCGTAAATGCCAGCAAACGGTGGAAGCAGCAGAGCAGTTCAGTCTCCGTGTAATACAATGTTGAAAAATACACGAGGAACTAAACACGACCGACACTGTAGTCCTTTAATCCAGCGTTTAGAAACTACAGTTGGTTGTATACAATGGAAAAACGTACAATCTACAAACACTTGGTCGCAGTCTGATTATAGTTCAGTCTTAAATTCAGCTTGTTCACTTTTATTTATTTTGTGAGGAAACATACTCGACAAAGTTTTTTTTCTTATAGTTTGCTTTTACATGAGTGAAAACTGTAGTGCAGTGAATGCAAACAATCGCAGGCATCACGAGACGTACAAATAATCAACTGCTATTATTATTGTTATTATTATTATTATTATTATTATTATTACTACTATTACTACTGTTGTTGTTGTGGCTGTTAGTAATAGGCATCTATCTAAAGCATGAAATGAATGGCTTAGATAAATTTCTTCCTTCGCTTGTACTGTCATCATCACAGCCTCGGACATTTAGAGTAAAATCAGATATTCTACGAGGAAAAACAATATAGTAAGAGCAGCTGTTTAAAGCAAGTGTTTATTATTAGACATATGGAACTGTATACAATATAAATGAATTACTTACTGGTAAGTTATTCCTTGCATAACAATAAATTGTTAAAAAACATAGTGTAAAAAATGCGTGAAAGAAAGCACAGGCAGATTCTTTAAAAAATAAAAATAATAATAATATTAAAAAAGCATGGAAACGGTTACATCCTAGTCTGCTGAGTGCAGTGTGTGCGGCAGAAGTTCGCTGATGCGCCGTACTGAAGCGAAGCCTCGACCATCCAGGCTGAGGCTCTTTCCTGAGTCTGCTAATGCTACTGGAGGAGAAGGAGGGAGGGGTAGTTGGGTGTGGGGGGCAGGGGAGGGCAGTAGGCTAGCCCATTGGTCTAATACCCACACTGCAATAAGCTCGTGCAGCGCGCACCAGCATAAACACGGGCTCCGATTGGCTGCTGGCTGGAGCCAATGGCATTTCAGCTACAGGCAGCTAAACAAAACGGCTGGCGCTACATTCAAGCTCTGCAGTACAGCTCAGTCCACAGCACGACCACATGGCTCTCTACTACTCTGCGTATCTCTACAGCAAAGCACCCGCCGAACTGCTGAATACGCTTTTCTTCTTGTAGTAGAAGCAAGTACTGGAACTGCTTCACAGAGTGACACCGTATTGACAGCAATTAAAGAAGGTAGCAGTTAACTTTTCGTAAGCAGGTCCTAAATAATACTAGGAAACAAAAGGATGGACCTGACCCTCTGAACAAAACAGACAAAAGGTAACCAACACATTCTGTAACATCTTCCGTTTGTTCTTTAATAGAACAAAAGTTTAGACCCAAAGCTGGCTTTGTAAAACAGCGAGCACGCTTTTTTGATCAGGAACAAAATAAAAGGCTCGGGCTGGCAGAACTTTGGATGGTCCACAGTTACAAAATACATCAGAACGAAACCACGGCAGCGCATCTCTTCACCGAGCTGCATATTTAAATCTTTCTTGGTTTAAAGGCACAGAAAGGGTTAAAATTCTGGGCCTCAAGCTGGAGAGTGTTTGATTGGTTGGCATGTTGCCAGAACGGTGTCAATCATGGAGTGTAAACAAGGCTCTGATTGGCTGCTGGCCAGTCCGCACTGGGCTGCCTGAAAAAAGCAATTACTGGCCTTGCGGTTTCAAGGCGGCCCAGAGCTGGATGATGAAAGGAGATAAGGAGGGGCGGTTTCAAGGCCTCCCCCAGGCCAACCCAGCTGGCCCCAGAGCTAAAGCAGAGTCAAGAGTGACTTAATCAAAGGGAATACGTTAAAAAGAGGGAAATTACATGTTGTATTAAATATAGAGTCTAGATGCGTGGATTAATATAGCTTAATACAACAGCAACGCAATAAAACGAGCGGACAGCGCGAGGAACTGAGCGAACTCGAGGAAGAATATCGGAATATGGGTTTCGCCAAAAAAACGCTGGCGAAAGCTACGAATGGAGACCAAAGAGCCGACCTCCAAATAAATGACCGCACAGGACGGAGCCTTTTTTTGGGGGGGGGTGGAGTGGGGGGTCTCGTCTAGGCCTAATTAACGTATTTTCTATTTGATAAACGGACATTTCTCCACTGTAAGTAATCTGCATGGTGTTTTCAAGAAGAGTTTTTACAGGGAAAAAAAAACATGTTTAATTTGTTAGTTTTACAAGAGGATGTTGCGTTTTAAAAAAAGCAGAAGCAGAAGCTCGAATATCTCCTATTATTTTTTTTATTATTATTATTATTATTATTATTATTTAGTAGCAGTAGAAAAGGCAGTAATAGTAGTAGCAGGCCTCTAACCTGCATTGTGTATCGTGTACAGGCTGTAGATAAATGGAAATATTATAGGCTGCACACAAACGTTGGACTGTGTTCAAAGGTAATTTAGCCTACACTAAATGTTTATACAGTAATTAATTTTGGCTGTTCAGTCAAACCACTTTCTCTTTGCTTTGAGTTCTTTTAAAGTTGGATTAAAGAAGCAGCACTCTGAATGAAAGAGATAAATGCTGTTTAAATCGCCTGATCTGTTTTCTATACAAACGTTAGCGGACGGAGAGATTTGAAGAAAGGAATAACGAGGAATGACAATTTCTTTATTTGTTATTTTATGTCCTCTCAGTCTCAAATAATTACAACATTAAAAAAATAAACAAAAGCATTTATTTTATTCAAAGTAAAAACTTACCATGTAAAGCGCGTGTAAAACGTGCTCAGACCCCCGTGTGGAGCTGTGGTTTAGTACTAACTATACACACACACACACACACACACACACACACACTCCTAAACCTGGAGAACATACAACTTAAAACGAGCCTAATGCTGAAACAGCGGACTTATGGGAAAGCAAGCGAGTACACAAACTCGACATGTGGATCACAGAACACATATACACACTTGCCTGTGACAAGAGCCTTTCATTTACTTTCGTGTTCATTTGAAAGGCTTGAGAGCAAAGCACCAGCCAAATTACAAACAATGTAACATAATACAATATAATAATTTGATTGTCATTATTACTACTATTACTATTAAGAGGCCTAATAATTTATTTTTTAAAAGAACACTTCCTTATTTGTTCCTTTAAGCAGACTGAAAGGTGGGTGTGGGCTTCGTGTTTTGGTGGTGTATGTAGAGCAAAACCCACGCGCGTTCCCTCTCTCTCTCTCTCTCACACACACACTCTCTCTCTCTCTCTCTCTCTCTCTCTCTCTCTCTCTCTCTCTCTCACACTCACACACACACACACACACACACACACTCTCTCTCTCTCTCTCTCTCTCTCTCTCTCACACACACACACACACGCACCGTGTGCCAGCGCGAGCTGCCCCGCTGTGGGACGCGGGGATAATTAATGCGGAGTGACTGATTGCTCTTGAAACAGAGCAGTCCCACCAAGAGCATTGTCCAGGCTCAGTGAAGCGGCCCTGATTGACACTTTCCCTCCATCTCCCAGCCCCGGTCAAACTACCGGAACGGGACGTTTGTCACCAGCGCGGGCCAAGGGTGCTGCGAGCCCCAGTTATTGTTATAGGCCGCGCTCGCGAACGCACCCTGCACTCTCACACAGGCCGAGATCCCCTCGGTCCGCCTTCGGCAGAAGACGCTGAGAGAGTCGAGTGGCCGCTCTGACGGGAAAGCACCGCAGCAGCGAACATGCACATGCATGCACACACATGCCCATGTCGGTTAGAGGCCGCGTTCAGCGCTCAGCACTCAGCACCAAGCAGCAGTTTTACTGGAGATGAGCACGAAACTTCATCATCCTTGTCTAATAACTGTAGTTCACCTCTGGAAGAAATATGCAAACCGTACAAATTACAAATCCAACGTGCATGAATTTCATAGAAGCTATTATTATTATTATTATTAGTAGTAGTAGTAGTAGTAGTAGTAGTATTCATGCTAAAATGTTATGTTTAGTGACATTACATTATTATTATTATGATTATTGTTATTATTATGTTAGTAATAGGCAGCCATTTGAGGCATGAAATGAGCGTATACATTTCTCAGTCATCCTCTTCGCTTATTACTGCATCACCGCATTAGACTTTACTATTAAATTAAATTTTATTATTTGCTCTGCAAATATTAATTATAATTAAATAAGCAATGTAATTCTTCTGACCTCTAATTCCTCCCGACCTCAAAGCTTTTTATCTGTTTTCAGCATAGCTCTTCAGACAGTTTAAGAATCCTCGCCTTCTTTGTAAATAAAAGTCATTTTTGAAATATACATATCTAACAGGTTCGTATAAAGTGTAGTAAAAAGGTCTTTGAAACACTGAATTACTGAGTTAGGGTGACCCCATGGCCTTGTGTTGTTGTTGGTCTTCACCACTTGTTTTGGGTTTCTACTGCTCATCCTTGCAGTGCTGCGTAAAATGGCCATTAGTGGTCAATAGCCACTGTGTGAGAAATCAGGCTTGGGAGAGGAGTGTCACAAAATGTATCTATAGCCTGTACACAGACCTAACTCAGATCTTTTTGGTGCATAGCTGTATGAACACTTGTGTCAAAATCGGTACAAATTGTGTATAACTCTGAAGGCCAGATCTCATTGTAGAGAACAGAGGCTGCATTAAAAGACTGGGTGCTTTCCAGTACGTTGCTGCTCCAGCTGAAGTAAAAGTGCGTAAAACGCAGACACTAGGCTGTCGTGTGCAACCGAAAGGAAGGGTTACGGCCTAATGTCACGCATAGATCTTCAACTGAGCTGGTACACAATAAAGCGTGTTAGCTCTCTTTTCTAGTTACAAGGTGGAAACTCGGTGCACCGGGGCTGTGTGGCGGCGTCCTATTAGAGCACTTGACTTAATTGAATAAGCATACGCGCCCATGAGGGAGACTACAGACCAATCGCCGTCTATAATTTCCACAGAACTGCGTTTCCGACGGCGAGGTTATCAAGAGGAAAACCCATCTGTGTCCAATTAGGCCGAGTATGGACTCAGCCCCATAAATGACACGAACCTCCCTCATTACGACCTGTTTTATTGAAAAAGCTAAAAGTCCAACTAAACGGGGCTAAAGAAGTGTAACAGAATACACTACACATATGGGCTATGTTGGTTTGATTAAAACAGACGTCCGTTATCACCGTCGAGTGATCAAGGTACATGCGTGCATTCAGGCCTGTGTTTGGGATAAACTAACAACAAACTACAGTATTCAGCCTGTAAGGTGTGATGTGATTATATATATGTGTGTGTGTGTGTGTACAGTCATATATACTCCATGTGAGGATCTGAGAAAAATGGAGCAACTTTAAACCTTCAAACCTAAAGCGAGAAAGCTGAATGTTAAAATGATGGCACCATTACGAGTCAAAGTCGCTGCCTAAAGCTGATCGATCGCATTTACATTGAGATAAAAGAATTCCTTCTACCCTACACTGTTTTTATTTATTTATCTATTCCAGATTAACTCACTATCGATTTAACCTGTTTTGGATTAATATGAACTCACGTAAAATTATAGTATCACATGTTTATGTCATTTTGATGACGTAAAATACACATAGTAATCAGACTCCACATTGAAGCGTAATTTATTAGTACTTTACATTAGTCTTAGCAAATAGGCACAGACGTGACAGTCCTAGCACGCCTATAAAATGATCGCGCACTATCTGCTTGTATTGATTCGATTTTTTTTTACTCATTTATTTTCTCTCCATGTAAGGTATTGTGCTGTTTTGCATTCAGCGTATGTCTTTGTGGAGACCTGAGCTTCGTATCACTGTTTCTTAGCTGTGGAAATTCTATAGCGAGCCTTCAGCTGTGAGTATGCTGTTGTCAATCAGCTCCACATGCACATCGAGCCTACAGAGGCCTAACGCGAAAACCCGAGTCAGGCACTGGTTTATGAGAAAAGAGCGGATTAACGACGCGTTTCGATTGGGGGTCTAAACAAATTCAGAGTCTAGCAAAGCCACAACACACCGCTGATAAAAAAAATACCACTTTACAGCACGTGTTTCACGCTACAGTAACCGCGCGCTGGCCTTGTGAACCAATAACCTCCAAACACACAACAGCTCATGATTTACCTCGACAGAAAACTTCCTAAAATGGTGACGGCAGCAAACGCCTGCATGCAAAACTACCGTCAGAAGTTCAAAGTGAGTGTGTGTGAATCGCCGTGTCTTTCTGTGAGCTCCGACGTCTCCGTTTCAGCATCGATTATTTATTAACGCTGCACGAAAACGCCTAAATGTCTTACTATCCTGTGTGCAAAAGTTTGAGAAAGTTTAACCCAAATACAGACTGAGGCCGTTGTGGCCATGAGACTGATTTGCTTTTCTGATTAAATGGACTTCTGATTAAACCTAAGAGCGTGGATAAAGCTTTTAAAGTGATCTCAAAAAGCTTCATATAAGCGCAAAAAAAGCCTGGTCTTACGGCCCAAAACCAGTCACTGCTGAAAGGAAAATACTGGGGGAGAAAGCCTGGGCACTGTGGATTTAAAACGCTGCGATAAATGCCCAAAATAAATGAAATCTATTTTGTATTCGGTAACCCACATGAACTCCTCAGATTTACGAGTCGCCCTTAGAATCTGACACAATTCTTCGTCAAGCAGTAAATAATGCGCAAAGTGGGTTCATTTACATGAAACAGTGCTTTGTAGCATCACTTTTTCTTTCTGAATATATTCATCACACCTGCGTAAAAATGACACAAGCGCGTGAGCCCAGCTTCACATAACACGGCATTCTTCTCTGAAACACTCGGGCTAATTCTGGGCGATTGCGATAAATCAGAATGTGAAGAGTAGAAAACACCTACCTATAAAAACGCCAATCCGGACAACAAATCCGCTCGAACAGAACACAGCAGAACAGAGCAGGAGAGGGGCTGCCTATTGATTTACGCCGAGTGGAGCAAAACGCAGAAAGACGCCAATCCCGCACATTCAGCTCTGATAATGAAAAGCCTTCTGAAGTTCTCCCTCTCTCTCTCTCTCTCCCTTACATCACCACCAGAGCCGAAAACCCTCAGTGTTTAGAAAAGAAGTGCTTCAGTTTATGTTCTTGGTTGTATCATTATCTCTAAGTCTGAACAAAACTGTGCTCGGCCCCTCTTCTAATCGCAAGATAACTGATGAGTTGGGTTCTGTGCGCTGCTGTGGCTGTTATGTAGTCTAGATGTAGTTCAGAGCGCGAAGCGAATCCGTCCGAATAGAGCCAACTGCCTCTTCGAGCCTCTATAATCACAAATTTATGGCTGGATGACGCGTCCTTGTCTCCCACAATGGAGCTCAGTGACATTAAATTGAAAATTGATGGAGATACTAACGAAATTTAATCTCTTTTCTACATGCACACTATTCCGTTGGGTCTGTTTTTAGTGGAGGGCGCACACGTACAATTCTAAAACATACCACCACTCCCTGACACACCTTATGCTGTTATTATTATTTTTTTCTCCTCGTAAGATTGCTGTAGTGAACAGGACCTTGGAAGGGGCTGGGGGAAAGCGACCCCCTTTCTGTCTCTCCGGGGAGATCTGGGACGCATTCAATCACTTCTGCTCCTCCATATTGGACTTTTCAGTCTCTTTTACAAAGACCCCACCTTCATCACGCTAACCGCGGTAGCCTAAGCGGGGTTCTCTCAAAACGTACACGCGGACATTCGCCCAGCACGAGCGACTCCCTCAGTCACAATCGCGCTGTTTGACCATTCGACGCGGTGGCGGAAAACTTCGAGGCTTTAGGCACCGTAAAACCTCATAAGGTCACACTCAAAGCATTTCTTCTTGTTTTCAACACGCTGCAAAACGTTACCGCCGTGTAGGACAGACATGCGTTCTTGTTTGTTCGTTGAAAGTCTCCTCAGAAACGGTTAGCACAGAAAGAAACGTTAGGATCACTAGTAAAGACACCACAAACACATTTAGCTTCGAAGAACTGTTTACTCAAGCACTTACAGGTTTACCTTGGAGTAAAAATATATATCCATTAAAACAGACACGGGTTGTCCTTAAATAAAAGCAATGCCCGTCTCTAACAGCATGTTAGGAAAGAAATCGTATATTTTTACATCCAAAATAGGTGATTTGCCTTGAAAGCGAGGCGTGTTTTTCCCACTCTTCCCCGGAGCAAAACTCAGACCCCTCCCCCACATCCACGAGCACCGCCCATTGCGACTGACGTCACACCATTAACCCTTTCCCATTCGGTTCACTTCATGGCCGAGAAAGAGCTCCGTTAGGCCGAGAGATTAACTCCCTACACACTTCACTGCTGCGTTATTTCGTTCCGATTGGCTTTAACGTGCCTTCAGATCGTTCACGAAACATTACAGGAGAAATTAAAGTTAAAGAACACAGCTTCTATGTGTGGGCCATGGTCGCAATTTACCTTTTTCTCAAGATTTCAAGGCATAAGTGAAACGGTGAAACGTACTTTGTGCAAAGGAAGTGCATAACGGTCCCTTTTTAGTTCATTCTTCGAGGTCATTAGGCTACGACGAGTCTGGCACATTTACGAGGCCCGTGCTTCACTGGTTTTCCAAGTGCCACAGGCTCCAGAGGCTAAAAAGTGCACTAATGATGAAATAGTGAGAGGATAAAATGGCCATGTAGACCCAACTGTAGCTCAACTGGGGAAAAAAAACAACATGTGCTATATAATGGACATGAAATTAAACTCCACTCTGATTAGACATACAAGGCTCTGAATTCAACTTCAAAAAGCACCAGTGGGTGGGCAACAGGGACAGTCTAATGCCTGGCATTATTTCTATCCTTCTGCATTAGAATTTGGCTCTGACTCAGCCTCATTACTCACAGTGACCTAAAACTACCTGCAACAATGTCAGTATAAACAGCATCAGTATAAGGCGTGCAGTGCCATAAGACACAGCAATCATTTGCTTAGGAAACAAATACTCTTAATGATTGTGTGTTTTGGGTGCTTCCATGTTTGTTTCCTAAACGGCATGTGAATGTGAGGGGTTACAATGTGTGTGCGCCCTCAAATAATTAACACCATTGTCTGAGTTAAGTGCAGCCAAGGGGAAATAAAAGCCTCAGTACAAATAGACCTTTCCATACTCGCTGCACATAAATATCCTGACCACTGGCCCAGCCCGTTTCTTTTCAGTTACTTATCTGTTTTTCTATTTCCCAGTTTGTTTGGGTGAGTTTTGGCTCCTTTTTTGCAACATGATGAAATCAAAATTAAAACAGTTTTCCTTAATTAATGGACAACATTTCTGCAAAACTCTCCACCCACAGTGTTTTTGTTGGCCCTAATTTATATTGCTTCAGGTCTAAGATGCCTGAAGTGATCTAATAAATGTCTAAACTATTCTAGGGAACAAGCCCAGGCGCTGTCTGGCCTCTCAACCTAGAGAGTTTGATCCTTTTCCGTAATGCAGATTATAAAATAGCACACATTTGTAGAAATTCTAATCAAAAACTGACAGCAATGGTCATTTTAAGACCCTTAAATAAAACAAGACTGATTCACAGATCCCCCCAATCCTCAAACAAACATATCACATGCTATGAGAGTAACCCAGGTCATGCTAGAGAGATCACAGCAAAGCCTTTCTGCTTAGTCCAATGTGATCACAGCTGTAATCTGTTAGAAAAATACGCCTTAAAACTTTTCTGCCTTCAATCTGCACTCCGATAAAATTGCATACTTCTAAAAGGTGAGCCGGTGGCCAAAACAGCAATGGTTATACATTAGAAGGTAGAAACCTTCTGTAGACCTGCCCTGGTCACATGAGCAAGCTTTGGGTTGAGACAGGCCTATGCATACAGAGTACCTCTGGGAAGGCTGCTCTCCTCTGCCTGTTCCAAAGTGCTGAGAAATGCAAAACCTGTCATGTCAGGTGTGCCAAGAGAATAAAATATGGTGGCCAGCAATTCCTTGTGCAAGAACTGAATTTTTCATCTGAAACAAACAAACAAAACCTGCAGAGAGGCGTATGGTGTGGAAGCTGCCTGAAAGATTGCAGTAATGGTACAATATTCAGTAGATGCATACAAGTTTTAGTTGATTTTGCAACTACTTTGTAAGCAGTGGTCAAATTGTTAAAAAAAAAAATAGTCAAGAGGGAAAGTGGGTTAACATGACTCCCTGGCAGCAGGTTGCTCATGAGAGATATACCTCCTGTTTACATAGCGCTTGTCTTACACTGTGCATAGACCTCTCATTTCTAGTTTATAGAGAACAAAGCATATGCTTATTGTAATTCTACAGTCATTGTACCTTTTTACAATGAAAAAAGTGTAGACTGTTTCCCCTTAGTGTGCACACTACTTCCTCTAATGGTTAGTTTGACATGAAGAACTCCTGCCAAGGTAACTTGTAGAGTAAATCTCAAATATGGATTCAAATTAAGTTAGACATCTTGGGGTTTATCACATGAGGATTGTATCTTGAATATATCAGGGTAGATCACATTCATCCAAAGGAGATGGAAAGAGTGCATGGTAGTTTTATCACCACCAGGGAGGATCATGTACTTACTTACTTATTTACTTACTTATTTACTTGCTTATGTATTTAATCATTCACTAGGAGATGTAATCACTGAGATGTAAACAAAGTCATCCGGAGTGTTTCAATATGAAATGGTACACTGTAGAGAAACTTAGCAAGTCTGATTTGTTTAAAATGGAAGTAATTCAAGGTGATTCAATTCATAACACATAATAACCAGTGAAGCTAAACTTGTCTTCCAAGTTCATCTTCTGTAATGTAATTCTGATAATTGTAAAACAGAAGTTAATTTAAAAAATACATTTTCTTTAGTTGCTATTTGCCTTACATCACACTGCATAGACCTCTCTGTCATCAATTTAAAAATACATTTTAGGCCAAAACCTTCTTTCAAAATGATCATAAAACACTGTCTCATATATCAGTCTGTGATGTAACCATTTTGTGCAATAATGTTCTGTGAGGTAACTTTTAGAGGTTGAGCTGAAAGATTAATTGTTTATATACTGAAATTGTAGTTTGAATGAGCTGCATTTCTATTATAGACCATTTTAACAAGAGCATTGTCTTAGCAAGCCTTGAATTGGGAAATCTGACCTAATATCACAGAGCTTGTGAACAGCCTATAGATGAGTTAAACCAATCAGAAGCAACTGAGCACTAATGTACATGACAACGCCACCACAACTAACTGGAACATTATGTTCAGTGTTTTAGCCTTAAACTAGAATATGTGCATATGCTGGTCTTCACAGCCAAGCAGCAGGCCTGGGTCCTAATTTAACCCCTTAACACTGCAGGCTTATTACATACTCAGGCTTAGCATATAGTAACTGCAGGGACTTTGACACAAACTGGCTGAGCTATTCTTAAGCTATAGAGGTGTCTAATAAAACTTTGGGTCTGGTTATTTAAGGGGTTGAAGACAATAAGCTCAACTTAAATTTCAGTTGCAAAAGAAAAAAAACACAATTATATATTTTACCTAAATCATTTAACCCTATTTAGGAAGCATTAAATGCTTTGGATGTTTGATTCCTATCACCACCACTCTGAACAATTCTGACTCTAAGTAAGTTTCTCTAGAATGGAGCGTTTTATATCAAACCTCTCTGAATGACTTTTTATATCTTGAACATTTAATTATGCAGACAGTGAAATGGCGAAAGAGGTGCGAAATAATCTCTATGAATGCTTACCCTTGAATCTTACATGGACTTATATCATGAAGAAAGAATGTCTTCAGTTGCCAAAATTCAAAACCTCTGACATATCAAAGTGAGCGGAAGGTCAGCGGAAATGAACATTACATCTGAATTTATTGTAAGGAAGAGAGAAAGAGGTCCAAGTTTTATACTCGCATACATATGTATGAGGCATTAGATGCTAAAGTACAGAGAAAAAAAAGAAAGCAAACAGAGACATCTCTTTAAAAACTCAGTGGCATTCACTACTCTTTACATTTTTTTCCAGGGTTTTCAAATAAGCCCTTTTATTGCAGCTGTTAAATACAGCAGCTGGGAGCAAGAGACAAGGTCTGTATTGTGACCACCCGGCCGATTCTGACGCACTTACTTTTTGCCCCGGCTGCTAAAAAACTGCCCTCCTCACATCTGCAGCGCCATCACGTGGCAGGGCAGGCAGCTCATGTGATCCCTGGCGCAGTAGCTGTTGTTGTTGGGGAGAAAAAGGAAAGTTTGTGAGGGCACCAGAACACAGCTGCAGGGTTGGGGAGTACTTCAGTCAAGTGGTAGATCTGCCCAGTCGACAATGAACCATCTCTTTCACTCTCTCTCTTCCCTCCATCACACTTTTTTGCTGACTCTTATCTATCCATAGGCCCTGGGCATCTTAAAAAAAAACAACAGAAAAAAGCCAGACAAAACGAGTGTTCACACAATGTGTTTACACAATGACCTATTCCAAGATCCCGAGACCACGGCCAAATCAGTTTCGTGAGAACAATAAATAACCCATTTGTACGACTCCATAAAGATACCATTTGAATCTCGTCATCTGCTCATCGTTCCAAGAATGACTTTAAGCGTACATTTTCCCCATCACCTAAAGCAGAAGGCAACAAACAGAAAAGAAGGATGACAGTAAAGCACAGCATTAGAAAGAAATGCAGTAGCTGCAAAATGTAGCTTTCAGAGTTCAGACAGTTTCTGGGTTTCTGGGAGTTTCTGGGAAACCACAGCAAGCAGTTTATTGGCCTAACAAGGTGTAAAGCAGATGTACATACAAATGACATTATTTTTACACAGTCAAGTAAAAGACATCAGAGTGCACTGACCTTAACTAGAATCTGAAACTTTATTCCTAAGCATGTCAACAACTTACCCTTCGAATGACAGTATTCTTTGTAAAGACTGCTTTATGTGACATGGATTGGTTATATTATATGACGAGTCAAATTAAATACATCCTGCAGGGGGGTGAAATTATGGCTTTCATTGTGCCTGCCCGTTCTCTGCAACAGGTGGCCTCTCCTTTAGATTAATTCCAAATCCTGATGGCTGTTTTACCACTGAACAGGAAGCCCATGAGTGATATTTCATAGGGAAGGCTTATAAGGTGCCCAGACATTGAGTTTTACTGGTTACAAGAGCAAACACCGCCCTTGGCAAAAGGTAATAGAACCATCACACTTTCACACACGCACACACACGCACACACACACACACTTGCACAGTTACTCCGTAACCTGACAATGTGAGCTGAAGATAAAATTTTAGTACCCATGGCCATAATGTAGCAGTATTGCTAGAGGCCTGTGGACGTCTGTACGCTAACAAATACATGGACAGATGTATCCTCGCCATCCACAATTCCCAATTCTCCCCAAAATTCACATGACAGTGTCAATATAAACCAAACCCATAAGTACACTGGGGATAAAAATCTAGATACAGAAGTGGTAATGTGTTTCAAACAGGTTAGGATGAAGAAGAGCATGAGAATTGACAATTTCATTCCTCAGCTTCCATTCAAAATCTGTACTGTGTAAAGGTCAAAAGGTCACTCAGCTCAGAACAACCAGTATTATAAAACAGTTATTGGCAGGAATGGCCGAAAACATCAAACAGCATAAATTTACTTAAGGTGAGGATGACTTCTTTCCTGATTTGCTACCTGATCCTCTACTCTACACAGAACTGTGAATGGCTCTTAAAGGGTCCTTGTAGGTTGCTGCAGGGATTCTGCCATTTGCTTGGGGGTAAATAAACAATATTCCTAGGAATTAAATGAATGCCAAGTGTCCAAAATGAAGACAAGACTAAAGGTGTTTAATTCACAGGAGTATTATAGTTGATTTACTAATACATATTTTACATGAAGGCCTATTACAGGCTTATTATTCAGCATTTACTACTAACTATTAATTGTTTAGCAGTAGTTATGCGCTTGAGAACCTGAAGGGGTTAAAATACAACACAAGCATTAATTTGCCATCCTCAATAACAATTAAAAGCTAAATTTGGGTATTTTCTAAATGGATATGCAACTTAAGCTATTAATTATGATTTATAGTCAAGATTTTTCAAATATTAGAAGATATTGAACACAGGGGACTTATTACATGAGGACGTTCTATAGCAATGTTGGCAAACTTTACAGTATTAAAGCAAGTATAAGAAAGAAAAAGGAAAGCGATAAAGATCTTCAGTGTAGATCTCTGCTCATAGTTATATTAAGCAGTTTACAGTGGAGACACCTCCGGTTAATCTCATCTCTCTCTCTCTCTCCAGTGGGACGGAAGCGCGCATTCAGAGTGGGTGCGCCAAATGTGCGCCAAATTATCAATTGTCATGTCGTTGGTGACAGACGGGCTTGGAGAAAAGCAGATAAACCCGGGCGTCGAGTAATCACCCCTCTACGGAGTTAGCCATTAATTCAGGGTTAAAGTCTATTTGCATTTAGACAAAAGAAGATCGCCCATCCATCACCAAGTTGAGGGGAAGAAGGAGGGGTGAAATACTTCTCTTGTTGTCCTCCTGGGTGCGTTTACATAGGTGCGAGCTAGAAACCCCCAGAGTTCCTCATTTGAAATCCGACACTTCACAGAACATTTATCCAAAAACCAGAAATATTACTCCACATTCTTTTGCGTATTTCAGGGGAAAAGTAGGCCGGCAGAGCAAACCACAGCCCGCACAGCCAGTTTCTCACGTTGGAGGCGGTTGTGAGGGACATTTTAAGGTGAACATGTCCAGATTGAAGTGGTTTCCTGAGTGCAATAATTAAAACGAAATAAAAAAGGGAGCAGGACATTTTGTTCTACGCAGACAAATTTAAACGCCAACAATAGTACATGAATATGAAATCAATCTTTTAGTGTTTTATGGACTTGAGCTTAAATCATTCAACTAAATTTAGTGCAATAAAGGCTTAAGAACTTGTTCTGATTGGTCACAAATAATGTTGTATGAAGAAATGTTGTATACTTGAATGAATATAGCAATACTGGTTTTCATTACGTGTGATTTTCACACTTTTATTCACAATCAGCTTTGGTATTTCTATTGCTTTGTCAAAACTGGATCAAATATGATTAAAAACACTTTAAACCACGTGGTTCGGTCGTGTCCCTCAGATTTGCCCAAGCGAGCTTTAATAAGGGACATTCAGATCGAGTTTAACGCGCAGAAACAGCGATCTGCACTGAGTGTCTGTGATGCAGCGGTGCTGCTTGTGGAGCTAAACGGCAGTGGCTGCTTGGGTGTCTTGCATATGCAGGTCCCCCTTAAATGTGCGCAGTGTTTGGTGGGAATTCCTCGTAGCGCTTTTTTTGTGCAGTTGGCCAGGGGCTCCCTCCCTCCTGCTTCTGCTACCCCTCCCCCTCTGCACCTCCTCGCAGCCTGGAGATCCCCTGCCCGCTTCTGCCGAAGCCCTGCTGGCCGCAGGAGCGGAGCGTTACGGCACTCCGCACCAAAAGGACGACGCGGACGCGGCGGACGCGCGGCATAGAGGACGACACGTCACACGAGCTGCACATCCTCTCGTGCGGTGGGCATCTAGAGGAGAAAGGTGCAGCAGAACGAGCTCCATCAGCCCCCGGGAGAAGGGGGGAGGGTTCCGGAGCTCCGTTCTCGACTCTTCAGCTCAAAAAGACCGATAAGGACGCGGGCTGCCGTCATTAACGACCATCCAGCACGTATTAGAGCGCGTGGTGTGAAGCTGCTCTGCAAGAAATCTGCTTACTGCTGCTAAATCAGCTCGCGCTGGCTCTTTTTTCTCCTAATTCCACGTGGAGATCTCCGTTGTGCTACGTAAGAGCCAAGGAGAGCTGCAGAGATTTGGCGCCACTTTCAAACCTGAGCTCGGCTTTCAGTCACACTCAACAGAGAAGGAGAGGAGGAAAACAGACAAGAACGCGTTTCGCTTTCGCTTAGAAAAAGAAAAGACAGCATTCGCAGCCAGGACTGTTTATTCTCTAGGAATCTGGGTTGGAGATTGCGAAAAGGTGGGCTAAACCTTTTAACATTTAGACTAATCAATAATTCAGCCAGACTAACCGATAAATAATTCATTACTTTATTTATTTATTTATACATCGTTTTTTTCAGGTTGTAATTTGATGTAGCTGTAGTTCTCAAAGAATTATACTGAAGTAGATATAATATGGCAAAAAACTACATTAAATTAAATAATCTGAGCTTTGTTGAGAATCCACCGTGTGATTAATTCAGGCGAACAGATAATATTTTATAGATAATCTGTTTTATTTTTTAATGACTGTAACTAACCAGATCGTTTATCACATTGTTATTCTTTAATCATTATTATGATTCTCACTTTTCAAAAGTGGTTTTCTTAAGATGAATTCACGTTTTATTTTATTTAAGACTTCTTAACTGCCACGCTTCTATTATGTTAGAGCCACACTGAAAATGAAGTGTTATAGTACCACTCAGTGCATCATTTAGACAGCAAACCATATTAAGGCCCGGGGGGTGGGGGTGGGGGTGGGGGGTGTCGGTCTCTAAATCAACTACACATTTAACCGCTTAGGACGCTAAAGCTCCAGTATACGCAGAAACTAAAAACGCTAAAACTCGCACTGATAAATGTAATGCATGTGTAGTCATGGAGACAGTCCGCTTTACTTGCTTTCACTGTGTCTAATGACTCAGATCGTTTAGGCGATAAGAAAACTGTTTTTAAAGCACGCAGCTCCGGATCGAAGGAATTTCATGAAATATGAATCTGCACAATAACAATCAATTTTCTATAATTGTCAAATATCGCCGTTTTACCAAAAGCTGCTTTACTAAATGATGCATTCCTATGTGAACATTAATTTTAAGCGCATTCACTGCACTCATTTGGCCCGATTCCATATTAGCAACGCAGCATGCATCTCTGTTATACAGTGGCATCAGTGCTCTCCTCTCTGTCTGCGTATGAGATATATGCATTAATAAAAATCTTCATAAAGTGCATGTTTTGTCAGTGATTTTTTTTTTCATTTTGATCACTGTTCTGGAAATCATGTAGATAGGTGGTCGCTCTTGGTTGGGGGGAGGGGGGCTTACAAACACTAGTCACTAAACAGAGTGAAAGGCTGCGAGGCCAAAGCAAATCTCCGTTTTAATTTTTGTAGTTCTAATATTATTTTAAAACAAATAATAAGAGGCGAAGGAAAAACTTAAATCTAAAGCTGAATATTTAAAACTCTCAGATTAAGCACTGAAACAGTCTGAGGCAAATAATGCAGATCTGATGTTTATACTGTAGATCTGTATCACTGTAATTAATATGAATGCGATATCAAACTGTAAATTCATGACCAAGTTAATACGACATTGTAAGGATGCCACAATGAAAAAAAGAGTTATTTGTATCATTCTTTCAGTTTGATCTGGGAAATAATGATCAGGGAGAGCTTGTGTGTCGAGTCCATTATGGACCGGCTGTTATCAGAGCACGCGGAATAAATGTATTATATAGAACTTCAAATGCGGTTCAAATGTGGTAGATTAGTTTCACATGAACAAAACAAAATATTAAAAACGATGTATTTCTCTTTGCTTACTTTGGAAATGATTGTGTAGATGTAATATATTTTATTCATGAGGAGATTATGTACACACTTCAATCATTTAAATTCAGTGCGTCACTTATTTCTCAGTGAATCATCAACCAGTGGCGAAAATGAGGCTACAGTATAGCTGCTCTCAGAGAGGCCTGATCTGATACAGACTGCACAAAATAAATAAGAAAATCTCTCGTAAAATCACACGTATTTCAATTTGACCGTTTAAAATAAGTAAATAAAAAAATAAAATAAATACTACTCTGATTGTTATTATTATTATCATCATTATCATTATTATTATTATTTTTATTATTATACTGTTTTGTTTTTGTCGATGCACAGCGTCCACGCGCTGACCACACCAGGCCCACTATCTAAAAATCTAAAGAAAGGATACGCAAAGCTCCGGACTCGCTTCTTGAAAACAAGACCAAATGCTCACGCAAACCACACAGGCCTGTTCATTCAGCCCGCCTGGTCCTCGGCTGCCGGTCTCATGTTGGCCTTAAGCTGGAGCGCAGGGGAGAGGCGCTGCAGCGAGGCGCCCACTCGGTGAACTTAATCCATCCTGACCAGAGCAGGAGGGGGAGCTTTGGAGAGCGAGCAGGAGGACGGCCATAACAACAGCACTAATAATCCTCCAGGACGGAGCCAAATGGAAACTAAATCAACACAGTCGCATTAATAATTTCATTAGGCCTTGTTATGGTTAATATGCGAGTGTAATCTTTTAGAATCCCTCATGGCTGCACAATTGCACATTTCCTGCTCCAAACTCGACGCGGTGCGCTGTAAGAGGGAAAGCAAGTTTACAGGCCGCGGCTGTGGCAGCCAGAGCAGCGGCTAAACAGTGGTTTCTACATGTCTGATGGGCAGGAGCTTAGCCCTGGCAGAATTACAGTGAAGAAAAAATGGAATAAAACATACTTGGGATATTAACAACCTTAAAATATATCCGTCTACAGCCCTTACGTAAACCACAGTCTTGGCAACTGCTGGGGAACGCCGAGTATTTCTAACTACACTAATGTGTTTAAAAAGACGACTTTGTGCTTGTAGCCTACATTTTTTCTAACGATCCCCGCGTTTCACACATTATCAGTTGGAGACAACCTGTTGGTCCGGTTTTCCGGACGCGGTGAGCTCCAGCGAAAAGATTATTTAGACTAGGACTTGGACTAGGACACTTCATCTGCAGGATGTTCTTCAAGGAACCAATAAGTGACCAATAAATATTTCCAATATCAATAACCATGTGAGGGAGAAAATGAAGAGAACGATCGATACAAAATACCGAAAGCAACATTCACAAAAATATGAAAGATAAAAACTAAAAAGCGTGATGATAAAATGCCGCAGCTTACTCTGCCTAATAAAACAACCTTGTTATGAATATGAGCACAGGCATGTAATGTATTTGAAACGAAGAGGAAGATTAGGGTGAGACACGCACGGAGCCACTGCGTGGACTCTGCTGACGGGCTTTTCATACGCAGAGCATCGCTTTCACAAACATGTAGGCCTGCAGTTGCAGACTGTTAAAAGTGGGAACATTTTTTCTGTCCTGGTCATTAAATCCAGCAGTGCTGGTACACCTCCACCACTCTTACAGTATGGTCCAGTGTGGTCGTCACCCTGCGCTCAGCCCACCAGGTGAAGTCACACTGTAGTGCAGCCCAAAGCGCCCAACACCTTCACACTCTGCGCGGAGCCCTAATATCACTGAGCTCCTCGGCGTTAATGCCATTCCTAGCGTGTTTTGTCACTCTTTCCAGGTTAAAGATGACATAACCTGTTGTTGGGCCTGCAACACACGAACTTTAGTCATTACACATTTTTTCCTCTCTTTATAAAAGCTCTTGTAACTAAAGTCGAGGAAATGTCTCTTCTTTTGACCGTCAGTTCGCCCCACAGCGAAGCCCTGCTCTCAGGACCGAGTCCTCTCTCGCCCCCCTGCGGCCTGCAAAGAAATATAGCGGAGCCCACCGGGGGGAAAGTGGAGCCGCCATGGCACTTGGCTGCGTCGTGTATCTGCTGCTTTTGCTTCCTTGCGCAAGCTTTTATTTTAATGGATAGTTTTTCCTCTAGTGTATCTGGAATGCTGATATTTTTGTCCCTATAATCAGTAAAACGTATCGCCACTTCAAAAGCTCGACAAACATATAGAACAACGGAAATGCAAAAATACAAAGAGCTTAAAAACCGAAGCAACAATTATGGCTTATAATGTGGCATCTATGTTCCTTATTTGTGGTGGAGACGCACGTTGGGACATGAGGAGAAGCTGCATGTTGCCGAAGTGTTCTGCTGGAGAGAGACAGTTAGCAAGTTAGCATCCGCTTAGCGCATACGCCCCAGATATTTATGGAGGCCAAACATCTGAGCTCCACCGTCTTTCACGAGAGTTTCGTCGACTTCTTTCTAGGTGCCTTAGTTTATCACTGTTAGCCTGTAACACTGAACGTCCTCACAGAGTGTGCTAAAGCAGATAAACAAGGGAAAAACAGTAATTCAGTCCAGCCAGATTCAGTTTAGCAGTCGCCTTACCTCGTCATTCTTCGGCATGTAATAGTTTTATGGGCAGTTAAGTTGTTCAAAGCGAACATGGGTCTCAGTTCCTCCTCATCATGTGAATTTTTGCTCTTGGCATAGGTGATGTTTGGAGTTGAAAGTCTGGGCAAGTGAACCGATAAACTCTATAAAAGGTGCCACAAAGTTATTTGAGGGACGCCATTGTAGAACCACTTAACCTAAAGAACGTGTTTGAAAAATAGATGTGAGTGTGAAGAACATCCTAAAGGATTGTAAGAACCTTCACATAATATGAAGGTTTTTTGTTTGTTTGTTTGTTTTTACCAGTTTAGGGGTTCCTCCAGGGACCTTTACATGAGAGGTTCTTTAAACTTTATAAGGGTTCTTCAAACCCATCTCATTTACAGAATGGTTCTCTATAGAACCTGGTATGTGCAAAGAATCAGTTTTCACACCTTCATTTTTAAGAGTGTATAACTCTCAAATATTTTGAAAATTATTGGATGTGATAACATAAAATATGAATCTAAGCAGTATATAATATGATTAGAATATATTGTTTTCATGTACATCTGATATCTTCTTTTAATAATGAATGCCCAATATGATAATATAGTGTATAATTAGTTGTTTTGCTCAGTGTAACATAAACTCACCAGACAACATTATAATTTTTAATTTTAACATTCTAATGAGCTTTAATGAAATCAACACTAAAAGGCAGCAGTCACATCACGTTTTAAGTTTTAATAGTTTTTACAGTCACATCACGTTTTAACCATTGTTATGGTCTTTAAGGCTAGAAATTCTCCATGGAAAGTAACCCTAAGAAAGTGTAATGAGTCAATAGGATTACAGGATATAATCCTAATATACACATAGCCTATATTTAAAGCATTGATTGTTTTTTATGTTATTTCTAGTGCAACAGTTAAATAAAATACAATTTTCATAATTTCTAACAACCTCAATAAAGCCCAGCTAAGATATAGTTTTGCTTTGGCTAACCATGAAAGATGAATATACCCTGCTGTAAGTGCGTTTGAGGCTTGAACCGCACCATTATATTATTTTAACCACTGCTGGACAGAAGAGGAATGCAGGTTTAACATGATAACCTGTGTCGGTTAGGGTTTTATGTGAAAGCATTATTGATTGATGGCCAGTGATGAACTGAGGCGATGAAATTTCTCGCAGAGATTGTCTTTGGTGCTGCCCTGCCTCAACATTTCTCTTTTGTGTCCATCAGACTGCATGAGGCTCCGTATGGAGTATCTTGGTGTAGCCCTAATTTATGCTGGGCAGGATTCCCATTTAAGACCCTTGCATTGAATCCCACAGCAGATGTTTTGACAGTAATAAAAATAATATGCAAAAGATTATCACATAAGAATCTGCCATGCCAACACAGATACTAGTTTCTCATACCAACAAATCTCAGGCATCCACGCTGTATGATCCCTGCGCTGTAATGCTTTTATATTGGAGTGTTATTTACATTTCCTTCTTAAATGCACTGTTCCTCTCCAGTGTGACCATGTTAGACCTAATAATAATATTGAGGTGGCATATGAAGGTACTTATTTGTCCTTGCTGCTCTTCCAATATCCACTTAAGTAACGGTTATGATTGAGATTAGAAAAGGTCAAACCTGACTCAGGAACGCGGGCCCAGTCTCTCCTCTGGAGTAAAGATGCTGTGCTAAATGGGTCTTTCTGCAGTGTTTAAACACTATTCTCACTCACTATCCACAATGAAGGCTGAGTATGATTATATTTTTGGACAAATAAAGTGTACTCTTAAAACTAAAGGTGCCAGATGTGGAACTCTGCCACAATAGACACAGAGAAATCTTGGTTCTCTTCACTCTTAAAAAAGGTTGTTCTTTAGTAAAATAAAGTTTTTTTTGCAGTCATTCAGAGCAGGTTTGGTGTAAAATCTCACATTATAGAGGAACATAGAATTGTTCACAGCAGTGATAATAAAATCCAAGTATTTATGTATTTATAGACACACTTGAATTTTATTCTAAATTTGTTCTTAGAAGAACTTCTCAGCATTAGTATACACTGATTTGTGAAAACATAATATCCATGAATCACATCCATTCATCCTCATTGGTACATCAAGCTGGAAGTGATTTTTGGTGATTTTTCCGTACAGATGAAGCTTCAGATGTCCAAAGTGCTTAAGACCTTTCAAAGCTCCCTCACAGAATGTTTTTACATGAAATTGTTACAAACATTTTGGTTTTATACAATAGTTTTTAGAAGAATTAACATTTTGGCCTAAAACATATATTTTTTAAAAATCCATTCATGACAGAGAGGTACCTACAATGTGTTGTTTAACATTATCATACCATAATCAACATTCAATGTAAAAACTCTGGTTATTTTGGACAGTAAATGAAATAACATTTGTGGCTTTTCTCAAAAATGAGAAACAGAAAATGGCACAATTTCCAGAGTTGTTAAAAAATTATTTGATTGCTCCAAAAAATAAAAACTTGAGATGGAAGTGTCTCATGGAATCATGTAAAGAGTTTTAGAAAAAATAGAAAAAAGTTCCATCAAAAATTCTTCCTAACAGCTGGTGGGGAGGTAGATGGCCAGGACTGTGATTTAAAGGGCTCTGGGCTAAACTGTGCTCTCTGGGCTCTCTGCAGACAATACCCCACTGACGTGTAGGCTACCGGCCATATCTGAAGTCTCAGCCCCCTTCCTCTGCTCTTTGGTCTGTTAGCACCACCTCCAGTGGCCCATGGCTATGACTGGCAGACAGAGGCACAGGAGAATTCAGTGGAAAAGCTCTCTTGCTCGCTCGCTCGCTCTCTCTCTCTCTTTCTCTCGCTCACTCACTCTCTCTTGCTCGCTCTCGCTCGCTCTCTTTCTCTTTCTTGCTCTCTCTCTCAGTGAGGAATGAGTATTGAATGGGGTGGGACAGAGAGTTTGAGAGTGCAGGATCTGTGGGGGTAGGGAGGAGTTGGATTGGTGCTTATTTAATTGGCTGTCGGACCTCCTGGAGTTTCAGCATTTCCACAAAATAGGATGAGCCCCCTCCCTTACACACACTTACCCCCAACATCTTTCCACCTAATGTAATTATGGGTCCCGGGCTTGCATCACGATGGATCGACTCAACATGTATATGAAGAATAAAGAATAGCGCAGCTCACAGCACAGCAAACCTGAGTTTAACCTTCTCTGGTTCCAGCAATATGACATTTAGGGCAAGCGAAAGTGCCATTATCATCTGAAGTGCTGTCTCAGTCCTGAGGCTGACCACGTCTCAAACCAATATGCATATGACCTTTGGACTGCTTGGTTTGTATCTTATAGGAAATGCTAACATATATTTGTGCTGTGTGTAGTGGTGGGGAAGCTGAGATGGAGATTATGAGGCAAAGAAGCGTCTCCAGCTCATGATGTTTTTATTTTTAAGAATTTCTTAATCATGTCTCAATCAGCTTCTGTTGAGGTATATGTTCATTAGCGCATTGTTCAGGCAGTTAATTCTTTCATTATGGGGAGACTTCTGTTGCTCTACAACAATAAAATAGTGTTCATTATTAAAAATGTTCTCAATGGGAAAAGATACTTACATGAAGTTTTAGCCTATTTTAAGTCACAATCTGGGAATTCAGAGCACACCGAGTAGCATCCCTGCCACTGGATTTTCTAAAGACCTGAAAAGAAGAGGTTTGTGGGGTATGCTGTCCTTAAATTCATAAAACAAAAAACAATGACAAATCAAAAACAAATAAAATATACACTTACAAACATACTGTTTAATAGAATGGACAGAAATATAAGACATTTGATGAGGGCAAAACATTATAATTCTGACATATACGGAAAGAACCCTGTGGGTTTATTGACATTCTTTGGACCAACTGATTATATTTGTTAGTTTTAACTGTGGCTGCCTTCTAAGTGTGTAAAAACTGAGGGTTAAATTCCAAATAATAAAAAATCAGTTTAATTTCATATGCAGTGATAGAGTAATGCATTTCATCTTGACATCAGTCTGAACATCATTGTTGTTCTCATATATTTAATGAAAATCGAACTACATCCAGCGAAGCAACATTTTTCTCCTGGCAGCATCTTAATGGGCCTTAAACCCTCATATTTCTTCAACATTATGAGATGCAGCCTGACAGGGAGAGGCTCACTAGGGGGCAGAGTGTATTTCCATGGACATTTTCTCTAAGCTCTGTCCCAGACACTGCAAATAAAGGGTTGGAAAAGTCTTGCCCATGAAGTGCAGTAAGAGATCAAGGGCCAGGTGTGTCAGCCCCAGAGGAAGGAAAGGCTTTGGAGAGAGCAGTGAGGTTCTTTGTGGAGGAAGCAAAAAAGCAAGATGGAGGAGGATGCAGGTACACTCTTAAAAATAAAGTTTCCTAAATATTTCTTGGCTTGGATGGATGGTTCAAGAAACAAAAAATAGAACCATTACATTCAGGGGAACTCCATATATTTTTTCAAAATTTCTGCATGTTTAAATGTTTACATAGCGTTAATGTATAAACAAAGTCATTTAGAGTGGTTTGATCTGAACTGTTACATTCTAGAGAAACTAACCAAACCACAATTCACAGTGGTAATGATAGAAGCCAGACGTCTGAGCTTAAAGAAAGCTATTACATGAAATGGTTGTGAATATGAGAAATTGTGTTATGAAATAAGGTTTCATCCTTCAATATATTTATTAAATCCGCTCATCACAGAGAAATAGGTGTGTTGTAAGGTACCATTTAAAACTTGGTTCACTGGTCATTTTGCATAGCAAGTCAAATACACACAGACGTTTAGGAACTTTTGTAACTGAAACTAGAAAACAATCATCTTGTCTTTATTCAAATAAATAATGGCATGATGGGCATTAGAGAGGAAGTCATGTTTTGTATGTATAGTGTCATCTGTTGAATAAAGTAATTCGTATGTGTAAGTGTTTATGTGCCAGAAGTAGTTCGTGTAGGCCTAAGGATGGACAAACCAGATGTTAGAGCAGAAGGGGAGGGGGTGAGGAAGGTCATGCAGTCTTCCTCTCCCGTCCTTTTAGTCCCACCGAGTCTTTAGCCTCATCTCATTCTCATTCTCCACCCTCTCCGCCTCTTGTACACACTATACGGTGTTTGTGTGTGTTTGTGTGTGTGTGTGTGTGTGTGTGTGTGCGTGCGCTGCACCTCAAAGCACACAGTAGCCACAGTTACATGTGCATGTGAGGACCTGTGCTTATGACTGGAGTCTGCTCAGCTGCTGTAGTTGATCGCGGGCTGTTTACTGAGGGTATGTTCACAATCACTGAAGGTACTGCTTGTCATTTTACCTTTTATACAAGATACAAAGTTAGACAAAACAATTTGTGCTTTATTTTGTAGCACTTCAAACCAAGAATTTGAAAAAAGAAATGTGTTTAATTACATTTAATTACCAGGAAGGAAGGGCTTTTGGGAAAGGAGTGTGGTTCTCTGAGAAGGAAGAGAAGGAAAGAGATGGGGGAGGGTGCAGGTACACTCTTAAAAGATACAGAGAAATGTGGAGAATTTGGGGTAAAAAAAAAAACTCTTAGAAACATTAGAACATAGAAAATAAATGTACCAAAAAAGGCACTTTAGTAGCAAACCCATTGAAAGAAGCTTATAGTTCCCGAAGAATGTAAAGGATGTAAAGTTAAGGAACCAAAAGGTATTTTTGATAATGAGGTATGTGAACATGAAGAATCTTTCTAAAGTTTAAAAACATTCACGGTTAATTCAATTCTTCCTAGAAGCATAAATCCAAGCTTTTAGAACCAATTACTTTTGTTAGTATGGACATCCCTGGAACAACATATGGAAAAAAAAAGATGAAAAGCTTGACAGAGCTTAAGTATCAAAGTTAGTTCTGCGATCCCTAGCCATGGAAACGCTTTGAAGGCTCCCCCTTCTGGTGTGATAGCACACTGCAAGCTTATCAAACACTGAGCCACAGTTGATCATCAGATGAAAAGACACAGGAGGTCTAAATTCGTGTCTCCTCTATCCCCAAAATCTGGCCAGCAGTAAAGAGAATGTGCTGGTGGGAGCCCCCATCGGGGCTGAGGAACAACACGGGATGAATGGGTTATCATATGCTTAAGGAGCTGGAATAGACTGTTTGAAGTGCTAGATATGGTCTGAAGGAACAGGGCCTCCATTGAGCCTAACTGAACCATGTGCAGGACATAGATAACTGCCAAGCAAAAGGGAAATAAATTCCTATACAAGGTTATGATTAAAAAATGTACATGGTGAAAGTCAGAATTTGTTACGTCTTTAAAAAATGTAACAGCCACCGCTCATGCTTTTCTTTTCTTTTTTTTATTTGTTTTATTGTACATTTATCCATCTTGCATGGCTTGTTAAATATGCTATAACCAAGATGGAAAAGATAATAAGGCTTTTGCTTCCAGATTGTGCCAGTTTTGTATGTGCTGAAAATGCACGTGTTTTCTGATATATGGTAGGTATGTTTATGGGATGAGAATAAAATTTGACTAAGCTTAGGCCAACTTTCAAATGTTTACACCTAGGGGGCTAGAAAGAAAAGTTATTTTGGAAAAAACAGATATGCCAATATGACACAGTTGCTGAAGACTTTGATCACAGTGAAATCAAAGTATCATCCAATAAAACTCAAAATTCTTGCACATCCTTGACTTAGTTTTTTTTACAATCCAACAAGTTTTTTGGGCCATCTTGCTCACATACTGGAATGTACATGTCTAAACTGAGCGGAGAGTGCCACATGGTGACATGCAGGCAAAGCTCAGCGGTAAACAGTAACACCTGCTGTATGTATAATTCATACAAGACACACATCCTCACCAGACGCACATACACAGACACACATCCATAGATACATATACGGAAGACGCAAACATCTGCAAGGGATTTGTACTGTGAATTGATACCCAATCATAAATAACGTGAACATTCGAAACTCATTTGTTTGGTTGGCAGTGACCTAAGAAGGCTTGAGAGGAGCGGGGTTTCTTAAATGGAACAGAGAGGTATAAATAAGAGGGAGGAGGACCCTCAGAGCAGAGCTGAGTGACTCCAAATGAAATGGAAGATGATCTTTATATGGCAGCTGGTTTGTTTAGAACTGGAGGGAACTCAGTCCCACCCTTCACCCCCACCCCTTTCTTCATGAAAACGCTCATGAATACTCAGTGCTGCATTCAAACAGCCCTGCTATCCAATTAAAGTTTCTGATAGCAGCAGCTTGGAAAAAGAGAAAGATATCAGTAAGTCATTAACTTGAGGGTCATTAAGAGGCATCATTTTTTTATAGTAATGTTTGTTTTTCTGTCATGATAAAATGGGAAGCTAAAGGAATGCTATCCCAGTCTGCATTTATCAACAAGTTTGTTTAGATACTGGTCTCAGAAGGTAAGTTAAAACATAAATATTCACATGAAGCTGGAAAAGTCCATTCAGTAGGAATGCTTGCGTATATTTCAGTTACCGATATGTTTCAGAAAATTTTTCAAGCTGTGAGTGTAATGTTGTTTGTTCATCCTGACCTGGCAACATTTAAATGATTTCTTTCACAAATTCAGCTCACCAATAAATACAGTTCTGTTCTTATAGATATGCTATTTACTATATGTTATTTAGGATGAACCCTAAAAAAATGAAAATTTAATTCAAATGTGTACATTGGTAGCACATAATGGAAATATACCACATTAACACAACTACTGAAACTTTTTCAGTTTACTTCTTTTGCAAGAACTGTATTAATGTTATATTTTGCTGCTGTCAGACAAAACCTCATATCTCCATTTTTGTCATTTTTCAGTTTTTTGATATAATCTGAAAATGCCAGTGGACATTTACATTACATTTCATGATGAATGCACCAAAAGAAACAACCCAAAATGTCTGGTTCTATTGACTTACATTAAAAGTAAAGTTTTTTCCTTCTCCTGTAAAGTCGTCATTTTGGAGAAACAAGGTTTTGTTCTGAGAGCAGTAATTTGTTATTCATGCACAACCAATGTACACTCTTTGTACAAATGAGACCTTTCAGGATACAAATACCGTCACTATGGTGTACCTCAAGGGTACGTCTTCAGTAACTTTGGTTAGGGAAAATAATTGCACTCCAATTTTAAGTTGCACTCCATACACCCTGTCTTGACTCCAGGCATTTTATTTTGAAGTTATGAAAAGATAAAAGTATGCCCCTTTCCCCTAAAAAAAAGTTAATGTAATGTGCCTTGAAAACCCATTTTAGGTACACTGTTGCACCCTAAGGACCATGTTTTACCATTAACTATACATTCACATTGTTTATACCTTGTGGGACTGAAATGTACTTGGACAGTACCCTTTTTCGGGCATTGTACATATTTAATTCAAGTAAATTCAAAGCAGTGAAGAAGACGTATAAAACCAGAAAGCTTTTTGTTAGGTGTTTTTCTTATTGTGCACAAATTGCAGGTTGTACCAGTTAGTATATCTGAATCGCAGACTATTGCTGGACATAGTGGGTCAACAGTCACCTTTTTAAATGGTATAAAAAGACATAAAAATGGCTGATTGGGATTTCTCTGAACACTGTTCAATTCACACACGTCCATTTTGTTTTTAGGATTTCAAACTATATATTAATGCTGTTTAAATAAACGCTTTTTGTAGATTTTTTACAAGCTCACTTTCACCTCTGGGCATTTTATAGCTCAGGAATAAAAAAAAAAAAAAGCTCTAAACACCTTGAAGTTTTGTGATAATTAGGCCAAAACTGTGAAATGCCCAGATGTTTTCCTTCCCTCTTGAAAAGGGGGTTGTTTTGAGAGGTTTTCTCACAACAGCAATGATATTACGCATTTTGTAGCACACTTTGGATAATGACATGATTCAGGCTGTCCTGATACTGAGAGATTTGGCTGATGGAAAGCTCTCTGCAGTCTCACCAGTTTCCCTAATTACTGTAGAGTCTTTCGACCTATTTGAAAACAGATTTTGTTGCTGGCTTCAGTTGCATCATCAAAGATTTCTTTCTTGCTGAGCGTTTAGGCAGGTATCTCGTGGGGCAGCAGTCATATTCCTGTGGATTTTAGTTCAGCCTGGGCTGTGTGGGCTTAAATATTTTGACAAAGCGTTCTTTAATCTGAATCAGCTTGTTTATGTTCTCGCCTCTGCAAAGGGAAACATACAAGAGGAGTCGCTTTGACGAGATTGCATGTGTTTCTTATCAAGGCATCCAGATACACACATGTCCAAACTGCTCAGATGGCCAGACGGTGCTGCTCCCCCTGCCTGTGAGAGGTGGAGCTGTAGCTATATCTGTATATTAGGTCCAGTGTTTGTTAAACTTTTTCCTGGAGTCGCCCCTCGCATGTACAGTTTAGTGTTTTCCTTGTCGGATTCAACTCGTCGGCTCATTAACAAGCCTCTCCTCACCTGACCTGAGTGTATTAGAGCAGGGAAAGCAATAAAATGTGCAGGTCAGGAACATTCCAACATTGAGCCTTTTCAATGCATTAAGGTTACAGGTTTAATCTAAATTCTTATAAATAAATGTGCCAAAAACTTTTCAATGGATCGTTCTTTTTAAAAAAAAAAGTTCTAAATAAGAAAAATCTCACTGAGAATGAAGAAACTTCTAAAAGTTTAAAGAACCTCCACACACTTAACTAAGTAGGGCAGGGTCATTCCAACATCCAGACCCACTGCATTTGTCTGTTCCAAAGCAGGAAACCCATCAATTTTAGGGTCTTACATGCAATCTACGCTTTAAAAATGAGGGTACCAAAAAGGGTTCTTTGGAATGATGCCATAGAAGAACCAGCATTGGTTCCCTGAAGAACATTTCAGTGGATAGTGCTTTAAATAATCATGCTTGTTAATGAGGAGAATCTCATTGAGAGTGAATAACCTTTTAAATGTTTAAAGAAACTCTGTTCTAAACTAAGCAGGGCAGGGACATTCTAACAACATGCATTAGCATGTTCCACACAGTAAAACAATAGTTTTAGGGGCTTACATGGAAACTACACTCTTAGAAATGGAGGTCCTTTTCAACAGAGTTCTATAAAGAACCAATTTGCTAAATTACTTAATAACTTTTAAAAATAAATGCACAAGTTCCAGTTAAAGTTTATCCTCAAACTATACGACCAGGCCAACAAATATTTAGGTACCTCTCTGTATCGTGATTCTTAATGTCTAGATATCAACACATATTTTGTGTTTACCAACCGCTTCCTCTACCTACATAAGCTCCTCAAAATTTTTTCTGTTCTGCTTTTATTTTCCGCTCCCTCCCGTCCTCCTCTGGTCAGTGAGGCTTTTGCTGTGTTTCTGTCAGTAGCTGACTGAAGGCAGGTGGAGGGGAGCCCATATGCTTTCCATTTGTGCAGGGGGGCTGAAACAGCCGCAATTAAAACCAAATGCGCAACCTGTGGCTCGTGCATGCAGCAGGCAGCGAACCAACACACACACACACACACACACACACACTCACACTCACACACATACCAGCAAGGAGCATGGTGAACGAAAGCACTTCAGATTTATTGCTTGGAAATAAAATGATTGCCTGAACTCTCAATGTAGACACAGGCAAAAGCTCAGCGCAGAACGCTTGGCTGTTTGAGGAGGAGAGAAGGGTAGAATGTTAAAAGTTCTTCTGGTCCGGCGCTGGAAGCTTGAAGGCTGGGGTGAGCGAGGGGCCAGCCTGAGGTCAACAGCGAGGTTCAGTAAAAAATGGGAAAAAAAAAAGAAAAAGAGAAGTTTATACAAGCGAGTGAAGTTTCTGTGCCGCAGCCAGAATGTCTGCTGACCACACTGCGTAGCTTGAGGACATGGAGGCTGTGATTAGAGCAGAGCTGCTAGGGCAGGGCCAGGGGTGAGGCTGGTCAGGTCGAGTATAAGTACACCCACATGTTCCTGTGCTGCATGTCCATCTGCCCAATGGGCAAATTCACCCTACCTCTGACATCCCACAAGCCCTCTCTCACCCAACACTCTGACCTCACACTGCTCATTATCATGCCTGATCCTCAACCACCTTCAATAAACCCCAAATAGCCCCACTGACTCATTACGATTCACTTTCCTCACCATTAGTATAGATTGTTGTTGTAGAAATGGCCTATGTAGTACCGGGGCAATTATGTTTACTTTAAACTTTAAATGACACAAAGAAGAGAGGTTGGACAGCAGGGGTACAGTTGATAATGGATTCCACAACAGGACCCAGGGTGTGCGGCAAAAGATGTTGACCTCTGCAGATGACCGCAAGTCCATTTGTCTTGCAGTGTTACTCTCAATATCAGTTTTAGGAGCCCCTGTATGTTTCCAGTAAGAGCACACATAATTTAGCTAATGCAATTCACAAATGGCTTGAAAATAAGTTAGCATTAGGGCAATTAGGACAAGCAGTGCAGGACATTGCAGTTAACTGCAGGTGGGTTGAGACACTGTATGTTATGTCTCTTTCCCTTACTGTCAAAATCACAGAGGTTTTGAGAAAAAGCTGTGATGTGTCAACAACACTAGGTTTAAAAATGTTATTGTAAAAAGGTTTACGTGAATGGTGAACTTGTGCCATTTTTCTATCTTTGTAGAAAAAAGTTATGCCGTCTGACTAGCTTGGAAACTTAATGTAGCTTTTATTTAAGATTTGTATTAACAGTTAGACATAAATGATAATAAGGATCTGAGTGCAAGTTATGTTTGCATTTTTTCCCAAATATGCTACATTATAGACCGAAAATAATCAGAAAAGAGACATTTATGTATTTATTTTAACCAATTTAGTCCCATTGATCATGGCATCACTTAACAAGGAGGCTACTCTTACAAAGTGTTTATGATTGGTTTGAAATTTGTGTTTTTATGGTTATTAATTAAGCCATAAACAACAGGGTAACAGTGAGCTGTTACATCTGATGAGTATAAATATCTGATGAAGCTAACAGGCATAATGCTGACTGAAGAAGAAGACAAAGTAAGATTAGTACACAGCAAGATCTGAGCAGAATCTAGCAGAATCAAATGTGGGCTCAGTATTTGGCCAGCAACAAGTCACTGCTGCCCTCCATATTTATGTGTTTTAACTGCTTATTCATGATTTTTACACTGTTTATGACCTAATTTATAATCATAAATAAACAAATCTTTAAACAATTCACAGATAGTTTTTATGGTAGTCTTATTGTAAAGCTTTGGCCCAGTTACAGTTTTGACAGGATATATATGATGACTCAATACAGATTACACGCAATATTTACATCATTATATCAATATGTTGCCTCGGGTGTTTTTTTTAAATGGGTCACTGTTTATCAATTCAGTTATATTTATTTGAATTTATATACTTTTGTAATCGAGTTTAATTGATTACCTTACTCAAATGTTCTAAAACAATCTCTACAAAAGCATATTGTTTTGAACTGAAACTGTCTCTATTAGAAAAACAGGAGTATATCTGAATACCTAAACAAGAATTAAGTTTTAATGAGTTAATTATTTATATATGACAGAGAAAATGTAACTCATCATTCCTTACTGATTTATACCAATACAAATGTACTATGAGTTTATATTGCAAATAACACGTCTGTACGTGTTCACTGTACACAAGTAAGTGCTAATTTGCAACTTACTTAAAATGTATGCGTTAAAGTATTTCTAAATCAGAATACATTTATATTTCACTGCATGCAGCTAGCCTTCCACCCACTGACTGCTGGGAAAGGCTCCAGCTCCCCCATGACCTAGAAGGGTAAGCAGCTTAGAAAGTGTTTGTTAAGGGTTGCATTTGCTTCTACTCAAGTTGCTTCTCTCCAAAGTTACAGTGCTTCTGCTGGAATAAAGTTTTACAGCACTCTTCTATTTACCTTGCCATTTTCAGGCAAAAGTAGCTTGTTGCCTTTATGAGCCTGTGGCTGTCTGTGGTCAATTTCCTCAGCACTAATTAAGCAGTGAAGGTGTGGTTGGTAAGTTGCATGGTTCAGATGGCGCCAGAGAAAACGGATAGCTCTGTCTCTTTGTACCCATGTTGATGCCTGCTCCCTGTCAGGGACAGAGAGAGCCACCCACACTTAACCCTGCACCCAAATATTTACGTGCACTGCAGGCGTTTTTCCTCTTTTTGTGTGGTTTCCAGCTCAAAGCCATGCTGAAAAATGTGGCCTTGGCATGGGCTACACACAGCAAAGCAAATAACTACCATTACAGAAAACAAAAGATAGGCCGGCTTCTTTCAGGACACTTCAAAAACAGTCCAGGGAGGACAGCATAATGACAAAGGGAAAGCAGTTTTATTCCATAACCGCACTGGCCACCTCTGCCACACTCCTGCCGAAAGCTCCTTACCCTGACTCTGCTCCATCCACCAGGCTGTCTCCCACAACAACCAACACACATCACACACTGCCATTCATTCTCCTCACTCATGCTGCCCTAAGAAAAGAGAAAGCATTACAGAGCTAAATTTCAGACAGAGGAGTTGAAAGCGAGGGAGAAGACACTAAGGAGAAAGTGGGTTCAGGGAGGGCTGAGGGAGCCCACAAAGACTGCCCTTGATCAGGCCAGTGGAAGAAAAATGCACAGATTGGGAAGACAAGTGCAGGCTTTCATGTGGATGGCTGCTGTCTGTATGCAGGGCACTCACTCGTGCACAGTGCTAGGGCCATTCATTACGCTCAAGCAAATACAGATACCACATATAGACTCATACAGTACCTTACATCAGGGTTTCCCAACCAGGGGTTAGCAAATGCCTAGGGGTTTGTGGTGGCATTGCAGGAAGTCTGTAAGATGGATGAAAATGTCATTGTCCAATTATATTACACACACACACATCTAAGCCGCTTTTCCTTCTGGGTCGCGGGGAGAGCTGGATCCCAGCAGTTATTGGGTGGAAGGCAGGATCCAATTATATTAAATCTGAAATATTTTTTACAAGTTAAAAAATATATAAACCACCTCAAAATAGTAGTGGGCAGTATGGGCAAAAATATATTTCATGTTATAATTAAGATTACTGATGGTTTCTGCAAATGTCATGTTTTCTTGTATTTCTATAATTTTTATTTTTATTTTTCAAATAAAACCATTTTGGATGGTTGGATGGTTAGATTAACAGTGACTTATTATTCTGGATGTCCCTTCACTTTTAAAAAGAACTATATTCTGCTGAAGTTAATGTAAAATGTTTTTGTTGGGTGAAATAGTAAAAACAAATTAACAATATATAGGCAGATGTCAATATTGCTTTCCAACCCTAATGAGATGAAGGTGAGCATATGTAAAGCCCATAGTGTCTTCTGTGAGCCTGACAGAAATGATGCTAAATGTTGTTTTACATCCAAAAGTCATTTGTCTCATTTGTGCGTCTTCTACACTCAAGCTTTAATCTACGATCGTCATGAGATGCTACTAGAATTTAGTAAATATTAAGCCGCAAAGCCTCTCAGCTTGTAGGCCGATATTGTGGTATCACATGAAGCAGCTGGCTGAGCAAGGAGCACCATACACTGTGCACACAGAAGGCCAGCTAGTCTCCATGTTAGGCTAATAGCTGACAGATAAAGAGACTGACTTTTCCTTCCACTCTATTTTCCCCTCATTAACTAATTAACCCATTACAATCTGATGTATGCTCCTTTGACAACAAACTTGACTAACTTACCTCAGGCTGGAACTCATTACACAAGGTGATTGAAATATCATGTATTGCACTGTTTGTACATCACATGCATTTATGTACATATCAATATAACAATAATCACAAAACTAATACCTTAAGAAGATTTTCAACTGATACTAGTCAACCAGTTTAGTTCCAATCAGTGGAACAGTTGATTCTTGTAGTCAGCATGCTGGTTGAAGGAGAGATGGGGAGACGTGAAGACCTGAGCAAATCTGACAAAGGCCAGATCTTTATGACTGGGCAAGGCTAAGCTATTGGTGTGCTCTCAGTCCGCAATGGTGAGTACCTCCAGACAGTGGTCCAAGGAGGGCCAGTCACTGACAGGGTGTTGGGTGCTCATGGTTCATCAATGCCCAAGGGCAATGAAGGTTAGCCCTCCCATCTTGTCCAAACCTACAAAATGGCTACTGTTGCACAATTGCAGAGTAGACAGATCGATCCTGCTAACCACTGTCCACTGCAAAAATGCATACAATGGGCATGCATATGTCAGAACTGAACCTTGGAGCAATTAGGGAAAGATGTTTGGCTCAATGAGTGCTATTTTAATATCATGTTGGCAGGCAGGTACACTGTGGGGCAAAGACAAGGCATTGAGGGAAATGCTTTGGGTAACGTGCTGCTGGGAAACCCTGGCTCTAGCCAGTCATATGAACAGCAATTTGACACATTCCACCAACCTAAATATTGTTATAGACCGTTAAGAACCAGATACACACCTTCATGGCAGCAGTATCCCATGATGGCAGCAGCCTCTTTCAGTAGGATAATGTGCCCTACCACATTGCACACATTGCTCAGGAATGGTTTGAGAAACATGATGAAGAATGGCACCCTGGCCTCCAAATCTCAATCCAATCAAGCATCTGCAGGATGTGCTGGAACAAGTCCAATCCGCAGCAACTCCACCTTGCAAATTACAGGACTTAAAGGATCTTCTGTGAGATCTTGGTGCCAGATACCACAAGGCACCTTAATAGCACCTCAAGAGGTCTTCATGAGTCCATGTCTCTGTGGGTCAGAGCTGTTTTGCCAGCACTCAGAAAACTAACAGAATGTTAGGTAGGTGGTCATAATGTTTTGGCTCATCAGTGTATAGAAACCTATTCATTCTACAGCAGATTATCTCCTCTCATTTATATTTAAGTTCTAAAGAGCGTTTCAGTAGTGCTTTTTAAATGAATCACAAGCAATCAGAACAGAGATAATTTTGTTATATTAGTCTTAAAAGCACAGCAACAAGTGTTTAATTTTAAAGGATTAATAAATATTAGAAAAGGATAATGTAAAAATAACCATGATTATTTTCATTACATAAACATACACACATGTTGAAAGTGGACCTTCCAATGTTGGAAGTAGAAGGAAAAAAGTAAAATGCAAGAAATATGTAGGATATGGGCCTACGTCATATGTTTGAAATATTTAAAAGCTTTCCAATCAACTAATGAAGCCAGCTTTCTTGAAGAGACCTCTGGAAACTATGTAAACCTGGCAGTAGAACGAGTTCATTTAGGAAGGTTGTTTGCTTTTACATCAGCCTACTAAAAATCTCAAGCAGTAGTTATGGCAAATAATTTAGGTTGAATGGGTTCAGCTGACACTAAAGGTTGCAAAGCTCTGCACTACAGTATCCAAAATCTGATATATATATATATATATATATATATATATATATATATATAGTTTTTCTGCAGGAAGTACAAAAGTAGGATGTTCATAAAAAATTATTACCATGTCTATATTGTATTTATTGCTATTTTTTAAAAAAAAGACATTTCCTGTTTAGTGTAGCATAATGTGTTTTTCTTTGGCTAACCCCAAACCTCCAGCCACCAGCTGTGCTATAGCAATCTCCTCACATTTCTGAATGACAGAACGAGGGAGGAGGAGGACACAGAGCAATAAAAAGTGAGAGTGAGAGAATGAGGGAGCATGTGGAGGGGGTCTGAGATTCCAGTGTACTGGGAGCATGTGCATGTGACTGTGAGCTCTGTGAAAGGATGGCGAGAAAATGGATGAATGTTGATTCTAACCTGTCACCACTGTGTGGCCATTCGGGCCAATATAAAATCCCTGATGTGTCTTTGATTCCTGCTCACTTCTACTGCTGGCTTGGTGTGAATGGGGAAAGGGGGACAGGCAGAGATTACAGTGAGAGATATGTAAACTATGCGAAAGAGAGAAAATGGACCAAAGGAGAGGAGAAAATAACTTATGGATGAAAGAAGAAGAGCATTGCAGAGTGTGAGAAGTATGAGCTGGTGCCAGTGAGGACCGTGCTAGTGCAGGGAGCAGGGCACTGTGGCCCTGCTAGCATGTCTTGTTTGTTGGTATGCCATATGCCAGTGGGCCATACATTTCATTTTATTTAATGGCTGAAAATATGTGTTTTGGTAGTGTCAATTGTTAAGATTACATACTGATTTTCAAA
This sequence comes from Pygocentrus nattereri, assembly GCF_015220715.1. Classification (NCBI taxonomy): domain Eukaryota; kingdom Metazoa; phylum Chordata; class Actinopteri; order Characiformes; family Serrasalmidae; genus Pygocentrus; species Pygocentrus nattereri. The sequence continues at coordinate 23,018,867 of NC_051223.1, forward strand.
CTGCTGATTTTCATCAGCTCCAAAATGCAGGGCTAAAATAAGGCTTCACATATTGAATAAAATCTTTTATGTTTCAGGAATGACATGAAAATATGGGACTTTACTTTGAGAGAAATAAGAAAGAGCATTGAAAAAAATGCTATTTTTTTTAGAGTTAGGGATAGCCACCTCCTTACAGGAAGTAATCTGTGAGTTACTATTTTGTATATTTTTAGCTTATTACTATTTCTAGTAATGCCTTGGATTAACCCTTGCAAATATGTAAAATCTTGATACTTGTTGTTTTTAATAGATTTTTTCTGACTGTAGGTCTGCAGTTTGAACTATATTAGTAGAATGGTTCATATAGTTAAGAACAGGCCATACTTCTAAAAGTACTTAAATTTATTAAGCCATGCCAGTGATAAGTCAAAATGCCAGTGTTATGGCTAGTTGGCCTTTAGCATTACAAAACTTAAAAGCAGCATTGGATTGTTATTTATTGTCAGTGCAGTGTGTAGTAGCTGCCAGAGTATTATGATGAGGTATGACTGAAGATATCTTTACGCATGGTCTGTGGTGACGTTTCAGAAAATGTTTGGACAGGTTACCACTGCAAGCTATTATATAAAAGATTCAAAAAGTAGTGTAGACAAAAGTGTCTCCAGAGTAAATTATGCCTATGCCTGGCATTAGCCCCCAGCCATATACATACTGTTACTTCATTGTATTTAGAAAGCCATCTATCTCCACCCTTCGAAGGAGAAAGCATAACTTAGGACTTAGCAGTCCATAAAAGTTTAGGAGTGTGGTATGCAAATGTAGTAGAGGGATACATTGAGTGAAAGGGAAAGAAGAGAGTGGGGTCTTCCTGAGCTCCATCTGTTCCTCTCAGTCAGAATGAAGGAGAGTCAGGTGCTGGAGTCAGGTCACTCTCAGGGCAGCACAGCTATAGACAGCATCTAAAAGAAATTCATCTGTAGTACAGAGACAGGGGGCAGGAGATGTCTACATGCATTTCCCCTCACTCCTGACCAGCTGTAAGCCACGCTTCATGATGAAGAGATGTTAAATTGTGCTATGTAAAGGTCATGACAGTGTGTCTGTTCATTCACATTAATTGCCTGTGCTCTGGGCCTCCCTCACCTGGTGGTCACTTCCTGCACTTGATTACATGCATGATAATCTCTTTGTGATTGAAAAATGACTTAGGCAGTTCTTGAAAGACGTAAGGTGAAATAGAGTGAACTAACAGTAGAAATAGCTCTAGTGATGAGTGGTGTTGAGGGTTCTTCCATGGTAAACAAATGGGTAAAGTGAGCTGAATCAAAGTATTTTTATCATAACATTTTGCTTCTAAAAAGTTTCATCCATAAAGTCCTCAAAGATCTCTTATTTCCAAGCAATCCAATACCTCCTCCGCATACCACTACTGCACAGTCATGAGATGCCTCCTTTCTTCACGAAAGCTCCCCACCAAGGCCATATATCAAAAAATCAGTTGGATGTTGGCATTCACACACACAACCATGCTTCATGGAGAGATTTTAATAGGAGCGACTCAGCAGGACACTACACAGGGGCTCTTTTTGCGCTTGCTGTAGGTAACAGGCCCAGCCATTGACACTGCTCTGCATCCCCAGTGGCTGATATATGGAGGGCTTGAAGAGCTAGCCATAAGCAAGCTGAGGTGGAGAGGCTATATAGATCAACCCATCAGCGCAACTCTTGTCACCTCTCCTTTTTTATGAGTTTGTCTTTTCCTTCAAAAATTTATGTTCATTTTTTTTTTGTTTAAATGGCGTTATTTTAGCCTAAATCACTATGAAGACCTAATTGAGATGCCCTCACAGTCCTCATAGTTGGAGGACATGGGGGGAGGAGTTTAAAGTATGGAAAAGCACAGCAGGAAGGAAGGAGGGAGGCCTTCAGACCTGTAAAATAGCTGCCTGTCAGGCACAGACGCCTGCCATGTCTGTGCTCTTTAATGAAGAGAGACATTTCTGCTTTCTTTGAAATTAAAGTTCATCTGCACTTTCTCACACACGTTCCCTTAGCGCAATTGCAGATAAACAACTGATAAAAGTACCAAATAACTAATCTGAAAAGAAAACAAAGTTCATTTTTATTAAACCCCATCCTTATGTTCTTACACAGCCAGAATTATAACTGTCAAACATTGCATCTGAATGCACATTTTCCCTAACTATAATTTGTGGAAGGTTTGCTGGTCAGTCTAAAAGCAGGATGAATGATGTGGAGGATTGAGTTGGACCAAATGGTGTAAATGTCACACTGACACTTTTACTGTCCAGTCACACATGCCAAGGAAATGTGCAATGCGTGAGGGTGACTTTAAGAAGACAAAATCATGTCAGCCATCTGACCCTTGGTGAATAATATCTCTATGACTCTGTGGCTTAGTTCTGTTCGTGAATAGTTTATGGAACTCCACTTGAAACACACACAAAGAAAACCTCACATGAAAAATCCCATAGGGCCTAAACATTAAAGGCCCCATATACTACATTTTCCTCATGTTTTATTTTTTTTCCCTGAGGTCCACTTATTTGTGTAGATTTATGTACCATAACAGATCTATTTAACCCGATTCAAAATCAGGGTTATTTCTGCCATGCTGGGTTCATGTGGTTAAACAAGCTGTTTTTGTTACTGTTCCTTATAACTTATAACAGTTCCATAACTGATATATGTAAATCATCTTTGTTTTGATTGGCTGCTCTATATTATGCCTCATTTCAAAAAACTTCAGGCTGAAACATTCCTTACAACTTCAGTTCGAATGGGTGGGGCTAAACTGGATGAATTGATGGGTGGACAGATATTCATTTGAGTAACACACAAAAGTAACAAATTCAAAGTGAGACTTTTTAAAAATTTAGAGACTTTTTATAAAATTAGTATAGGCAGGGCAAGTTATTTGTATAACACCTTTCATACACTGCACTCATTCAAAGTGCTTTACAAATGAGAAAATATAAAGATAATTCAAATAAAAATGTAAAAAGATGTAGGTGAATAGAAATGAAAAACATTATTAAAGCATTAACAATAGATTTAAAAGAGAAGAAATTAAAAATCAAACAAAAAACTCAAAGTGCCTTTACTGAATAGAAGTGCATAGAGCTAGCAGTGTTTTAAACTGAGCTGAAAGCCTGCTCATATGGACTACATGTACTGTGAAGTGAATGTTTTGAAACTTAAACAATGCTAAATACTATATCAATCTCTTTAGTTTAAAAATGATGAAGATACAGTTATTATAATATGGGGCCTTTAAATTCTAAAAGTTGGTTATTAAATTGAGCGCTTAAAATAAAATATGCTGCGATGTACTAATAAATGTACAATGCTTTGTTATTACGCATCATAACCTGTCAGATAAAATCAGAGAGTAAACAGTTTGGTTTATGTGAACAATAATTTGGTCATACATCCGATGTTTCTTCTATGGTTTTATATAACATCAATTTTTTTTCATAGATCAGTTGTTTTGTATCTGAGCCTTGACTGATCAGAACCCCTTGACTAAGATTATAGTGCCTTTGATTGAATTTGGTGCTAACATTCTCTCAGGCCTCCATAATAAATGGTACTGACCTTTGGTTGAATGGCATACCACTCTTGTTAAAAAAAAGCCTTTGTTCCTTTTATTCATGATTATCAACATAATAGCTGTTATCTGAAGCCCTTTAGCACTGCTGATGGTTACGAGAGAATGCTTTAATAGATTTAAGGAGGACAAAGGTAGGCAATGTTTAGCTGGACATGTCAGTCTTTTTGTGTGCTGAGAAGTCCTGCATTAAAAACCCCATTCACAGGCCTGGTTGATGTGTAATTAAATGTGATTACTGAGGCAGTTTGTGTGTGTCCTTTCTGAGGTCACACACACACAGACACACACACACATGCACACACTCTCTCTCTCTCAGGGGGTGCAGCAGGTTTCATCCCCCTTCCTTAGGTTCCTGGGGGAGTCTGTGAGGTTTGTTGGCTGATGGGAAACTTTGTGCATGCCTTAGCTCACAAAGACTCCCTTTCAGTTGCGCGCATGCTTGACCTCTCACAGTTCAGCACTCTGCTTTGTGCTGGCATGACCCCGCACTGACCAGGGGTTTCCCCTGGAGGTCAGCAGTTCAATCGGGTGCCTGTGTCTAATTTCATCCCAGCAAGAGTGTACCCCTCAAATCTGCACAGCAATCTGCCCCACTGGTCTGCAGTCTTGCCCCCTGTCTCCCCTTCTGCTGCAGGGACCTAATTCCAATTTTCAGGGATTAGGTGTGGAGTGACAAGACCCTCCAGCCAATAAGCTGAATTGTCAGTTTGGTTAGGAGGCCAGTGATACACAATAGCCAGACTTTTCCTGTCTCCCATCTAAACCTGCCTCCTAAAAACAGCCAGTCTCAAATCCTGTCCTCAGAGACTTTGTTAATGCCTGGTTCGCACACACTGGTCACAACCTCGCTCCTCCGGCGGAACCACTAACAGCACAAGAGAAACCTGTGGGCCGGATTCCACAAAGCTCCTGTTGCAGATCAACATCCCTCATTCTTGCTGCTCTTTCCTGCTCAAATCTCTTTCCAAATAAAATAACATCATGTTTGATCTGTGCAGGGTTAAGCAATGACTGACAGACACCATGATCAATTGTAACATGTAAAGTGTATTAGTAGAATGCATATAAAAATGATACATTATGCAAATAATAAATTCTACCATATTTGTATAAAATGCAAGGTCGCAGGAATGACAAGTGTACTACTGACTCTGTAAAGAAAATAAACATGGATTTTGCAGCTGCTTTGCACAGAACAAGAGGTAAATAAGTAGATTCAGTGCAATGCAGTTCAATTAATGTTTTTTTTTTTTCTATAGCCCTTTTTTACCTGTCAAACTTATCCCAAATCTACCTTCTGGAGATGTATAGGTCTAAAACCCTAATTAGCTTGCAGAAAAAAAACTGCCTAAGAACATGAGTAAGACTCCAATACTAGAAAAACCAGCACAGACCAGCATGGCAGGTCACCACTGTATCGTTGCTGTCAGAACAAAACCTCATATTTCCATTTTTGTCATTTTTCAGTTTTTCATACTTTTAAAGTACCTGTGGTCTTATATATTTTATGTACACTCACAGGCCACTTTATTAGGTACAGGTAGGTAGGTGTTAGTAAAAGGTTGGACCCCCTTTTGTCTTCAGAACTGCCCTAATTCTTCGTGGCATACTTTCAACAAGGTGTTGGAAACATTCCTGAGATTTTGGTTGGTTATTTGAGCTACTGTTGTCTTTCTATCATCTGGAACCAGTCTGCCCGTTCTCCTCTGACCTCTCACATCAACAAGGCATTTTCGTCCACAAAACTGCCGCTCACTGGATAGTTTTTTTTTTCAGACCATTCTCTGTAAACCCTAGAGATGGTTGTGCATGAAAATCCCAGTAGATCAGCAGTTTCTGAAATACTCAGACCAGCCAGTCTGGCACCAACAACCACGCCACGTTCAAAGTCACTTAAATCCCCTTTCTTCCCCCATTCTGATGCTCGGTCTGCACTTCAGCAAGTTGTCTTGACCACCTCTACATGCCTAAATGCATTGAGCTGCGGGCATATGATTGGCTGATTAGCTATTTGTATTAACAAGCAACTGAACAGGTGTATCTAATAAAGTGGCCAGTGAGTGCAAATTTCATGATGAATTGACCAACAGAAATGACCCAAAATGACTTGGAAAAACGTCTGGTTCCATTGACTTACATTAAAAGTAAGGTATGTTTTTTCCTTCTCCTGTAAAGTTGACATTTTGGAGAGACAAAGTTTTAATCCAGCAACAGCGATATGTTGTGTTTTGATGCTGGTATGCTGGTCAACCAGCATGTCCCTGCTGGGGTAACCAGCTAAATCAGAACCAGACCAGTAGTAGACCAGACCAGCTTAGACCAGCATAAAATGCTTGTTAGTTGATGCTGTCAGCAAGGTCATGTGAGCCCATTCTTGTAGTTAAGTACAATCTTAAAAGACACCAAATAGAAGTGATGCTGTAGGAGAACCACTTTTGGCTCCCCAAGAGCCTTTAAGTTGAAGGAACCTCCACATAAGCTGGGGTGTCCAATCTTGTCTGCAAAGAACCACTGTCGTTTCAGGTTTTCATACCAATAACTTAATAAATAAATAAATAAAATGAACCTCTTTTTTTTATAAAACACTTTGATGAAATAAGTATGTTAAAATTTCAAAACACAGCTCATTGAAACGTCAGAAAAAACAGCACACCTACATAACTGCCTGCTCAACTTACACCAGTTTAGCATGGTTTTTAGCACAGGCTGCTGTCTTGGATATGGCAGAACACTGCAGCCAGACAGACCAGAGCGGCTTTAGCTCAATCTCAAAGGAATAACATCAAAACAATCTGTAGAGAGAGGCTGAAGTCTAATTACAGTTTTTGGTGAACAAACAGCTTAAATGTCATAAGTTAATCTAAAAAATACACAAAAACAAGGAAATACAGAAAAATGTCAGTGTAGGTGAGCGCATCAGAAGTCACATTTTATTCCTCCTCCTGTCCACAGGGGGCAGCACGTAAAGGAAGTCGTGTGTGCTTCCTACTTTCGCATCAGAGAAGCTGTGTTTGACAGGGAAGAGTGAATTTTCAGAAGTTATTTCTTCTGTCTCGTATCTGTCTGGGCTGAGAAAAAATCCGGAACACACTGAAAACATAAGCGCTGCCGATGGTGACCTACGACATGAGAGAGATGAGAGTGAGGAAGAGCTACGGGCCCAAACTTCGGCGGTAACATCGGCTGTCGTGGCAAGCTAGGTAGCTAGGTAGGTTACCGTTTACTTTTAAATACAAAAGCTGAACATACTAGGTCAAAATGGCACTGTTCACAAGTTATGTATGTTGTGTGAGACGTTTTACAGAATGTCCACTCACTACAGGTTCAATGTATGCCTCCACAGTGTGTCTCACAGTGCCCACTGTGTGTGTGTTTCTGCGTCTACAGAGCGCCACGTCACTGGACCAACCCGTGGAGACCACGCTGAAAGAGGGGGACCTGACTGGCCATATTATATTCAGTATCCAAGTTAAAGATAGCAGACGCTGACCATTTCTCCTTGGTCATTCGGATATAAAATTTGTACCCTACTGAGAGTAAAAATGACGTCGTCTAACTGGGGTTTAATTATGAACGTTGTGAACAGCATTGTGGGTGTCAGCGTGCTGACCATGCCCTTCTGCTTCAAACAGGTAAACAGTCCATCATGACAGACAAGCCGTGGGAAAATGGGCTTTCTACAGTCTTACAGAGTTGGTCCGTATGCTAGACTCTGCCATATGCTTATTTACCCACGTCTTACACATGGGTGGTTATTCTTATTTAGACTAAATCACTATGTGTAATGAATTTGCTGTTATTGTTCCCCATGAGAAAATATTTTCCACAGATTAGTGCACAGACAAAATACAATTATGGACTCTGCACAACACACACAGTCCATACATACAGTTGTACGTGTTCCATATCCAGGCAGTTGGGCGTCAGTTGGTGAACAGGACTTCAAACGTTTAACAGAAAGGGGATGTCATGTGTGATGGTAGTGGGAGTTTATTGTTAAGGGCATTTTTGGAAGATGGACCAAAACTTCTTCTGAAACAGACCTAATAATAGATGAAAGAACAGATGAAAGAAGAGTGAAGTATGGGTTAACTGGGTGTTTAGGATCTTGTGCTGTAATGTGGGCTTTATGAATGAAGACCCTATGGGAGCACACTGTGTGGGAAGACCTGTGAACTTTCCTTTGTGGCCATAACTTTGCCTCGTTTCTTTTATGGGGTAGTTTTTTTAATACCAACTTGGCGTCAATAATTAGTATTAGACAAATGATCTACTGGGTTTGACCTTATATGAACAATAATCTGTGTGCAGCTGAACTTGCATTAACTGTCATTTACTCCACTTGTCTAATTTCTTCATCTTTTGTATAGTGTGGTATAGTGTTAGGCACTCTCCTGCTTTTCTTCTGCTCCTGGATGACCCACCAGTCCTGTATGTTCCTGGTCCACACAGCCAGTAACACCAAGCGCAGGACATACGCCGGACTGGGTGAGAATGACAAATGCAGTGCTGACCTTTTGAAAATGACAGTTGGCAACATGACTATTGATTTGTCTAGCATGACTGTCACACTGCTTATTTATTTATTTTGTTGTGTTATTCCCTGGACTGCAATTATAAAACAGTTATGAAATGATAAAGTAATTTTTTCCTTTTTTTTAACAGCTTTTCATGCTTTTGGTAAACCAGGGAAGGCTCTTGTTGAATTAAGGTAAGATATTGCTGCTTTTGGAACAAAACCTTGTAATTTTTTTGTTTTGTTTTGTTCCTTCACAGAATTTAAAAATGCTAACTGTCGGTTGCAGTGTTCAATGTTTAATGACAAATGGGCTGATAAAAATTATCCAGAATAATTTGGAAAAATGTTTTTCCATCAACTTCCATTCATAGAACATTTATATTTTCTCCTGTGAAGATGCCATTTTGGAGACACAAGATTTTGTTACAGCACTGGCATTACACTCACTGGCCACTTTATTAGGTACACCTTGCTAGTAAAAGGTTGGACCCCATTTTGCCTTCAGAACTTTGGTCCATATTGACATATTTACATCACGCAGTTGCTGCAGATTTGTCGGATGTGCATCTATAATGCGAATCTCCCATTCCACCACATCCCAAAGGTGCTCTATTAGATTGAGATCTGTTGACTGTGGAGGCCATTGAAGTACAGTGAATTCATTGTCATGTTCAGGAAACCAGTTTGAGATGATATGAGCTTTGTGACATGGTACATTATCCTGCTGCAAGTAGCCATTAGAAGATGGGTACACTGTGGTCATAAAGGGATGGACATGGTCAGCAACAATACTCAGGTATACTGAGGTATTTAAACAATGCTCAGTTGGTACTAAAGGGCCCAAAGTGTGCCAAGAAAATATCCCCCACACCATTACACCACCACCACCAGCCTGAACCGTTGATGCAACGCAGGATGGATCCATGCTTTCGTGTTGTTTACGCCAAATTCTGACCCTACCATCTGAATGTCGCAGCTGAAATCGAGACTCGTCAGACAAGGCAATATTTTTCCAATCTTCTGTTGTCCAATTTTGGTGAGCCCTTGCGATTTGTAATCTCAGTTTCCTGTTCTTAGCTGACAGGAGTGGCACCCAGGGTGGTCTTCTGCTGCTGTAGCCCATCTTCTTCAAGGTTCGACGTGTTGTGCGTTCAGAGATGGTATTCTGCATTCCTTGGTTGTAACAAATGGTTATTTTAGTTACCGTTGCCTTTCTATAATCTCAAACCAGCCTGCCCATTCTCCTCTGACCTCTCACATGAACAAGTCATTTTCATCCACACAACTGCTGCTCACTAGATATTTTCTTTTTTTCGGACCATTCTCTGTAAACCCTAGAGATGGTTGTACGAGAAAATCACAGTAGATCAGCAGTTTCTGAAATACTCAGACCAGCCCGTCTGGCACCAACAACCACGCCACATTCAAAGTCACTTAAATCACCTTTCTTCCCCATTCTAATGCTTATGTTTATTAGGTACCTAATAAAGTGGCAGGTGAGTGTATATTATGATGTATTAAATAATTAGTATACATTTTCTGTTACATTTTTCCCATTCTCTCGTTTTCTCTCTAGTATGATAGGCTTAATGCTGGGAACATGTATTGCCTTCTATGTCGTCATTGCAGACCTGGGGTCCAACTTCTTTGCTCAGCTATTAGGTCTTCAGGTAAGCAGTGCTTGGAGACTAAGATGAAAGAAAGGTTCTATTAGTTTGCGTTGTATTTAATGATAAAAATTAAGGTGAGTTACCTTTAGTTTTTTTTTCTCCCACAAATGTGCTGTTATTTTCCTGGAGTACTGCAGGTGTGGATTGAAATTCTTTACTAATGTAAGAAAAGTAATCTCTTTGTTTGAAATGTATGATGTGTACGATTCCTCTCACCCCCCTCAGGTAACAGGCAGCTTCCGTGTCGTTTTGCTGATTGCAGTGTCACTGTTCATTGTGCTACCTCTGAGTCTGCAGAGGAACATGATGTCATCTATCCAGTCATTTTCAGCCATGGCACTGATTTTTTACACCCTCTTCATGTTCACGGTGAGTCGCCTGCTGTGTTACGTGCTTTATAAAAGTCTCCTTTTCCATAACCAAGACAGTTGAAACGTTAGGTTTTACCAAAGCTACATTGATTAAATGGCATTACAATGTCAAGAACTTTTGAAAGAAATCTCTTAAAAGAGTATATAATTATGTAATATTATGTGTATGCATGTATATATTTAACAGTTTGGTAATGATAAAGACATCACTGATTATAAAGAAAACTGTTGTGATATTAGTGTAACTATATTTAGTGTTATTAAATTGCAATATGTCACTTTTTCAATTTCAATCCAGTCTGACCTGTATACTCCTCTTTCTGTTCTGAGTGGTTCCATCTTGTGGTCCAGTGTGTTTTGAGATTAAGCATCATACATAGCGTCAAGCACAATATTTCCTAAAGTACGTTTCAGTTGGCTATCTGCTGTTGGCAGGAATAGAAAATTTTAAACATAGATGTGAGCATTTGCCTTTGCGAGGGTGCTAATTTTTGACAGGATCTCTTTACATTATGGCTGGCATGCACAATGTCCTGATGCATAGTAGTGTTTTCAGCCTGTGCGATCTTGTACTGCCTGTATAACACATACTACATGTGCATGGTGTTAGCCACTTAGAATGTCTTGCTTTTGATTGCAGTGACCATGTCAGCGGGTTACAGTGTTCACACAGGCAGCAAAATATGGTGAACAAAGCTATAAAATCAATGAAACACAAAAAACAAATAATAAACATCACAACATGAGTTATACAGTTCATGTCGTTATCAAGCAAAATTCTAGTTAAGTATTTTGTGCTGCATGCAAACCATCTTTTTTTTTAGCATGCCCTTATCCAGTTGGCCTCGCTATTTCTCCTTGGGCAGTCCTCAATCTCATTAAAGGGCTGTTCCATTGTTTTATTACCTCAACTGAAGTAGATTCAGATAGGGGTGAGGGACAGAGTAACCAGATGTTGATTTCGGCAGCAGAACTTGACCAGGAATCACAGTATGCCACAACCTTAGTTTGCTGACCCAGATATTATTTAGAGCTGCACATATTGGTCATGTAATGATTCTTTCTCCACAACTGAGTGTTTCAAAACACAAATCACCTTCAGCTAAAATGCCAGGTTCTTATGCATTGAGGGACACGATGATGCCCCTTTTACTCACACTCCCCCTCAACCACTCAGACCTCCCTAGTCAAAAACATTATGCTTGTATTAGTGCAAGTTACTCTAATTTTCAGCAAAATCCATCACAAGCTAATGAATGTTTCCCTGTCACAGCTAATGCATCTGTTTCATTTAATGTAATGGCCTGGCCTGGCATAAATGACTCATAATTCAGCCTTAATAATTTTTTAAAACTGCTGTAATGTGTCCTGGCGGTGCTGCCAACTGCAGTAATAACAGAGCTGCTACGCTGTTTTTAGAGTTGTATTTGAAACTTAATGTTAGTGTCATAACATTTTTATGTCCTCAGTGTAACTGTCACATAATAATTTGACAGATTTTTAGTGTCTTATGTTTTAATGCCTAGATTCAAACTGTTTTCATAGTTGCTTAATAATGTGTAGGTACCTGAGCCGACTTCGTGGGGCGTTGAACCCTTGCAGTGCCCTGTCGGCCTGGCTTTTAACCCTCTAACCAAAATGTGTCTTCCCTTTGCCCTCCTTTCTGAACCACCCCACTCCCCTCACGCTCCGCTTCCCTGACGGGCGCTGCCTTGGCTGCTTCTAGATAGTGTTGTCTTCTCTGCGTTACGGCATTATCAGTGGGTCATGGGTGGAGCGAGTGCACCTTTGGCGCATCAAGGGGGTGGTGCAGTGTCTGCCAATTATCGCCACTACCTTCTGCTGCCACCCGTAAGTAGCCCACGCCCTGGACTGGAGCGCACTACCGTCACGGACTCAACCCGATCATTGCATTACCTCAACTCCCCTCTTCTCTCTTCATTTTCACTAAATCAGCTGTGTGTGCGAGTGTGTTAGTTTAATCTTTCTGTGTGTGGTGTGTGCGCACATTTGTGTGTGAAATATTCAAACCATTGACTCCCTCTCACCGCATTGAGGGCCTATGACTTGCTTAAGAGTGCTCGTGATTGTGGTTCAGCGGACAGCAGATATTCTGAAATTTTAAGGGAAAGTGGCCACTTGCCACAAAGGGTTAATCCTTTATCTCCTCTGACTTTTCATTTACTTATTTCATCTTTTTTTTTATTATTTTTTTTATTTTCCTTCTTGATATCCTGCTTGCTCCTGAGATTCACCATGTCCCTTGCTCAGAGACCATGTTATCATCTTTGTGTCATCAGGTTGTATGTAAGTGAAAGTCCTCAGAGTGTGTTAGAAGGCTTAATTTAAAGTCTTTTTTTTTTGTCAGTCTTGGCAAATGCAGAACAGTGCCAGTAAACGATCCCTATCTGTACAGGCCCGTCCGATTGTCAACCTGGGCGATGCAAATGCAGTTTTTGTGGTCACTGGCTGTAGTGTGGAACACTATTCCATTAGCCTGCCATTTTTTTAGCTTCTATGTTTCACTATGGGTTTCCTTTCTTTCCATTGGCCAACCCAATGGCCTGGTCAAAGGTCTTTCTCTCTCTCGGCCTTTCTGTCTTTATGGGACATGCTGTAACCCTGCTGCTCTCCCCTCCACCACAGATGGTGCTGTCCTCCTTCAAACACGGCCTCCTCAGTGGCCTGTGGCTCAGCAGGGTCATTTACGTACGCTGGGACGGCGTCTTTCGCTGCATCCCTATCTGTGGCATGGCATTCGCCTGTCAGTCGTAAGTACTCCCCTAACCCCCTGCTCAATCTTCCTCTGCCTGTCTCCCTATCAGGTAGTGAGGTTGTTGTTGCCTCAAACAGAGGGACAGATAGACAGTAATAGAGGTAATAGGGCTCCATTTTCATTGTGCATAATGGCCCATATCAGTCCTGTATTTTTTTTTTTTCTCCCTCCCCCTTAAGACTGCTCTCAGAATTTGTTGAAGGTATGACATAAAACAGTCAGCTGTAAGCTGCTGGTGTATCAAGTGTTTGCACTGAGAAAATGGACCCCATCTATTAGCTGGGACTGTGCTAAATTCCTCCTGCAAAATGCTTCCCTTTCGATCTCTGTCTGTCTGTGGATATTATACTGTGGCACTAGTGGTACTAACTTTCTCACTGTGGTAAATGATTTTTGCTAATGCTGTCTCATGACATACTTCAACACAAACAATAACACCTCAAATGACGTTCTACGTTCTTTTGATTTTGTGGATCACGTAAAAGAAAGGAACCAGAGCTTCTGAAAGGGTATTCTTTTGTGACTTTTGAAAGGATGATGACATAGTTAAGTGTAATTGTAATACCTGTCCACTAGTGTGCGCAGTTTATGGATGGCTGATATATTATTTGTCAGTAAAAAGAGGTGTAACAATGCATTGTGCAACGCAAAAATTCAGATGTAGTAATGCGACATAGTTAATCATAGCTGTTAATGATGTTTATCATAGCTCTAGTCATAATAGTTGTCTTCATTTTCTTCTATGAGCTTTAAGATATCATGAGAATTGTAGACTAGTCAGTAAATAAGAAAATGTAATTTTTCTAAGTTTAATATTGGAATTACAGGCAATAATTATTGTTCATTTACTGTTCTTTTGCAAAATGTTTGTTGGTTATTGATATCAGCTTAAAGATTTTCCTTGTATTGTAACTTTTTCTCTTCTTTTAAATCTGAATTTGAACATTTTGCTAAGAAGATGTTAAAGGCCCAGGGAACCTAAGTATGTTTTTTTTTTTTTTTTTTTTTTCCTAAGCATTTTTAATCTTGCTATTGTGGAAACAAAATATGCAAGTGCAAGGTATGTCCTGTGAATAACTTTCCAATGTGGTCGTATTTTGCCAAAGTTCTTTTTATGTGTAAACCAGGCATTTCTTATCTTGGGTCTCACGTACGTAAGCAGTAACTTCACCATTCACAAGGCTGTGTGGGTTGTCCTGCTCACACACCTTTAACAAAACTATGTTCCTCTGCAGTTTCTCTTTTTGAGTCAGGGAAAAACTTGAGATGAATGCTACCAACCAAGCAAAAGCTAGCCTGGCAAACATAACTGAGCTGTCAAGCTATGTCTGCCTGTCGTTTGTCACATATTCAGTTGTCCACTCTAGCAGTGTCTAAATGCACATCTGGCAGTCAATGTTGGAGTGGATAGCTGAATTTGAACGTGCATAAGGATCCTACCTCCTTTAAGACGTCACCATATAAAAACTGAATAATGTTTATACACAGCAGACTAGTGCAACACCATCAGTCTGTATACTGTGTTTCACTCATTTTCCTCCCTTAGCACTGTTTGTTTAGTTCAGCTTCAGTGGTGTCGCAGGAGTGGGAGTGTTGAACTGAGGACTGTCAATCACAGGTGCTCATCAGAATATTCTGACAATACCCAGACAGTTCTCAGATAAATCTGATATACGATTTTTAAGCCATGTTTTATTTTATTTCTAATTTGTTTTGTTTTTTTTTATTTTTTATTTAAACTTCACTGGATGTTTAGTCTAACACTGACTGATTTTGGTATGATGCAAACCTTTTTAGTATTATGCTCTGTGTTCCCTGGGACTTTATCTGAGACTTCAGTCAGCCAAGTTGTTATTTAAAAGGAAGAGGCATTTATTTCATCCATTCATCTCTCACTCACTGCAGTTCGCCATCTGCATGTTCTCTCAGAGCCAGCTTTGCTCTGTCAACATGAGAGAATGTGTGTGCCTGGTGCGTGGAGAGTGTTTGGGTGTGAAAGGTGTGTCAGAGTTTCTGGATGCTAGAGAACTGTGTGCATTAGTGAGGGTGTTGGGGTGGAGGAAGTGTAAGTGGTGGATTACAGTGTTAATGAGTACAGTGATGAAGTAATGTGGCTGACTGTTACCTTCTAACGCTCACTCAGATGGTGATGAGTGATGCTTGGCTCTGGCTCTTTGGACAGTGGTCAGAAAGTGTGTCACACGATGCCACTTAAGCCAAATCATTATTGGAGCGCCAAGCCACTGCCATACGAGGACATTTGACTCCTGATCTGACCGCAAAAAAAGCCCTTTAAGCACCTTTGGATATACTTTAATTAGCTTTACTTACACTAATATGCCCCTTGAACCACATAGAAGATCAAATACTGCTTATTCGAAACCTCATTTTCAAGTGAAATTAATTCCCTTACCTTAGTGGATCCTTACCCTACCATTCATTTTTACCTTAGTCTCAAGGCAGTAGTTAAATACACAGAGGTCAGTAAACCTTAACTGACTCAATGAGTCATCTTTATTATACACAGTAAAGTCTGATTTTAGTACTATGAGGTGTTAGCTTGGCACACAGAAATTATGTTTAATGTGTAAATACCACTGTAATGTGTAAACACCATAATGGTGTTATTTCTGTCATAAAATTGTCATGACAGCTTATGGAAAGCCTCAAGTAACACTTTTCAGAGCAGGTGTCATGATCATTTTAGTAGTATCACAAAATAATTACGGTGTCAACACTTTTCCATTTCTTATAATATAGACACTCAGTTCAGTGGCATTTCGGTGTATGAAATCTTGCTGAAATGCACAGACCCAGCCCACAGCCTGTAATTCTGTAAAGGGAGGTTTTACTAGGTCGTTCTCCATGTCTCATAAGAGATAGTGAAGGTCTGAATGCTGTGCATGTAGCATGGCTGTAAAAGCTATTGATTGTCAGTCCTACTCAGTCAAAGCCAGTCTCTCTCCTCCCTCTCCTAGTTTTTATTGCTAGTGGGCTCCAGCTATGAGATTGGCTGGCCTTTGGCTCCAGACCAGGCTTTGGCTAAAAAGCACATAACACAGTGCTGTATATTCCAATAAAACCGAGAATGGGCTCAGACTATGTCTGAGAGAGAGCAGCGAGTGGGTGAGAGAAAGAAGGCCCAAACAAAAGCCCAGGCTGCCAAGAAACTTTATAACGTTCTAAAATCTGACTAGCACTTGTCGCTAATATATAGCCATTGTAAATTTCCCATTTAATGTTTCATTGGCCTCCAGTTTTATTGGTTGTCCTGATGACACATATGGATTTTTTTTGTTCTTTTTGTGACTTTTTTGTTTCTCAGAGATAGCGAGCTCTTCATCATTTGCCCATTCTACCCTTCTCTCCTTTTCTCCTTTTCTCCATTTTTCCATTTTGCCTTTTGTATGTCTGAAATAAATGATGAGCTTCTTTATCCCTTGCTTCACGTCATTTTTTGCATGTTTTCCTTTCCCTCTAGTGCCTAAGCTCACAGTTCACTAACTAGAGTTTGTTTTATTTGAAGTGGATGCATGTAGCCAGGTTTTGATCACTTGTAGTATTCTTAAGATGATTTTATCACGTTAATTCCAAAGCATAAAATACAGTGCATGTCATTAATGATCCTTTTACCATAATTATGTATTGTAAGAGAGCTCTGGAGTTCTGAAGTGTTTGAGAGGATGTGTGTTTTGTGCAGAATAAAAGCTCCTCTGTTTTATAGGCAGGTGCTGCCAACATATGACAGCCTGGATGAGCCCTCAGTCAAGAGAATGAGTACCATCTTTACCTCTTCTCTCAATGTTGTCACCACCTTCTACATCACTGTAAGTATGTGTGTGTGCCTGTGTATGTGTGTGCAAGTAAGAATGGAAAGATTCATTATTTTCCTTTTGTTTCATTTGAGGTTTGAAATTGACACCTGTGCTCATTTGAATGTGAAAGGCTTAAAACATACTTATTTCTGTAGTATATACATTGTATTCACAGTGCTTTTCAAACTTGTCTTCATTTTTAGTCTGTTGCAACTTGCAACACAAAAATGTGGACAACTGGTATATGTGAAAATGATGTGAGAATTGTCATAGACAGGGTTGGAATGATTAGGCTGACAGGTTGATCCAGGAGTGATTTCAGTCGTATTGGAATGCTTTAAAATAAAATTAATGTTTGAAGCAGTGCACAGAAATGTATATATGCCCCTCTGTCTGAACCCGTTTGTGGAAACCCAACCTCTGTCGGTGATCAAAACTTGGCAACTGGATGTATTGTATCAGAGGGACGTAGAAAGGGTGAGGGGAGTGGTTATGCTACACACTCAAGCGACTGGGCCTTTTAAATTCTGGTCACTTTTAAATTCTAGGGTGAGAGATGTTAGGGGATTATTTTGTTATATAAAAAATATGTGTATCTTGCCCCTTTTTTAAAAAGAAGGTTGGCTTTAGGAGCTGAGCTAAGCATGTGCATGATCCTTCTGTCAAAGAGCAGAGTAACAGGAGAGAGGAGTGCCAGTATGTGTTCACCTCTTGTGACCTGTGATTTCCATCTATTTCTGCAGCTACTTTTGGGTCTTCTGTGGTTCTCTGTGTCAGTTCCATAGTGCACAGTGATTCCCTGAAGCCTGCTGCCTATCTTTTCAGTGTAAACTGAGAAAATCGGTAAAGTGAGAATGACTGGATGGATCTGAATGGCACTGTCTCCCACTCCATAAACATCAACCCACTTCATCAGTCCCCACCTTTCTTTAGTCCTTCATAAATGTTTTCAGGAGAGCTGTGTGCAGAATGCTATTTAAGATGCTGTCAGATTGTTCTTTGTCCCTTTCTCTTTTCTAAACTGCAGAGTGTAAATGTTACCTTGAGAGCTAATAGTGCTTTCATGTGTTTTTCAGTTAGTTCCTGCACATTCCCCCTTTTGTATTTCATAGCCTCTCGCTTTCTTTGCCTGAACAAATGCAGGGAAAAAGGGGGGCTGTATACAGAGTAGCAAGGGAGCTTTGTGGTGCTCTCAAGGACTTCTGTCTGGTGTTGTTCCTGGAGGATCCCTCTATTTGCCTCTGTGGATAGATCAAGGCCAATTTGTGGAGGGAGGGTCCTGCTGCTTTTTCTCTTTACTGTGGGGGAGCAGGGGCCTGTGGGATCAAAAAGACTTAGGAAAAAATGTGTTCCATTACAGTTTTCCACCATTGTTTAGTCAAATAAACACAATTTTATTGCGCCATCTGGAGAGGTTGATAGGTCATCAGAAATGCTATGACGAACTAAAGCTTGCAATGCTGTGTAGCAAGGCCACCATGGAGATATCAGTCAGTAGCCATATAGGAATTTTTATGTAGAGATAAATAAAGAAATTTGGTAGTCTTTGCTGTTTCATTCATTCATTTCGCCTTTTCTTCTTTCCCTGTGCTACAGGTGGGATTCTTTGGCTATGTGAGTTTCACAGACACAATAGCTGGAAACGTGTTGATGAATTTCCCCTCCAACCTGGTGACAGAGATGATCCGAGTGGGCTTCATGATGTCTGTGGCAGTCGGCTTCCCCATGATGATCCTGCCCTGCAGACAGGCTATCAACACCATGCTGTTTGAGCAGCAGGTGAGACTGGGCCTCATCAACTCTCAACAGAGGAAACGACATTATTATATAGATATCAAGAATATAAATTATGACTCCAGTATACACTAGCACAGTGGCAGCGGTGATGGTGTTACTGTTTATAAATTCTTTACTTTCTAAATATTTACAAAGTATGATTTTCTTTTTCTATAAAAATGAGCCAGATCTTCATGTTTCATGGGGTTGGCTGTTGTGAGATGGAACCATAAGTTGAGAATCCTTTGTGAGACAGCACCCATAATTCAGCTCTTCAAAATCAACATAATGGTTAACCCACATGTTATTATATCTGAAACTATTATGGTGTTTATGGACAAACTTGCTGTGTTTGAAAAATTGAAACCATACAGTAATGTTCTGTTATGTGTATTAATACACACAAAGCGTTAGAAGCAACATGGCTCCTATTGTTTTGTTGCAACATTGTCCGTCCCACCAACAAAACTTTGAAAGAGATCAAAACTGTGATAGGCACGTAGAGAGAAGAAGCCATAGGGCACATAATGCTGAAGATTGTTCGTTGGGAATCCTACTGCATATATGAAAGTATCTGACAGAGCCAGTTTTTCTATATGCTGGAATATGATCACATCTTCTGATTCTTACCCTCTTGGTGGATCTTACCAAGTCTAGTGTGGCTACTCTCCGACTCCAGACAACATGTGTCTAGCCATGCTTGGGGTCGTGATTTAAGCCATTAGCCAGCCGCTACATAGCAGACAGATTCAGGAGGGAAATAAATACTTGGGATTGATGATGAGCGGGAGAAAGCTCCTCCATAAAAGCTACTAAGACACTGGCTCTCATTCTTACTGCTGCTGTGCTGAATCAGCTGAGATGCCACCACATAGACACAGACTCACAAACATGCTGAAAGTTTTTGTTCAGTTGAGAGAGCTGTTACTTTTCTTCTTGTATGCGTCACATCATGTTTCACTGCATATGTTTGCTCCAGAAATATTTGTTCACATGGTATATGAAATTAATCATTGCTTCAGTGGATCATCCTGTCCCTTGTTTGTATTTTTCAGCAAAAGGATGGCACGTTTGCTGCTGGTGGATACATGCCACCCCTTCGCTTCAAGAGCATTACACTCTGCATCGTCTTCGGCACTATGTTGGGGGGTATCCTAATCCCAAATGGTTAGTGTGTGCATACAATAATATGTATTTGTCTTTGTGTGCCTAGTGACTTGTTTAAATTCCTCTACCTCAGTCAGTTTAGTCAGTTTGACCTTAACGGCACTGTCACTTATGCTGATGTCACACTTCACTTTATTCCATTCTTTAAAATAACTCTCCATCAGATGCTCTGTCACACCATCTCCTCCCTCTCTGCAGCATTCATTCATTATCAGTAAAGCGGGATAATAAAGACATGCATTTTTAGGCAGAAGATGGTCTATGTTTTATTCATACTTTGTGGAGATTGGCTACTCTTGGCATGGATTCTGCTTGGCTCTGTGGACCCAATTAGGCTAATAGAGTGGGAGAGGGTGAGACACACAAAGGGGATTGAAAGGGGAGGCATAGCTCTGTCCTCCATGATGGCTCCACTGCCGCCAGTGTCCTCATGGCCACAAATCCAGCCATAGGGAAACATACACCGAAGGGCATAAATTTGAGTGAAACAATATGGCTGCTCTTAGGATGAAAGATGCACAGCAGGCCCTGTGCCCAGACCGGCAGTGTGAGGGCAGCGTGGGGAGTAGATGGCAAGAGGTTTGTGGAGAGAGCAATGAAAGTGTGGTGCAGCGAACCAAAAGATTAGATGTTTTCCACATATAGAACTCAATGTTGTTTAAACAGTACTAGTGTTTCGTTTTACAATAGAGTGTGCAAAAGTCAGAGACTATACTTCCTTTATTTTCCAGTCAAATTGGCTGTTGGGTAGCATCAATATGGAAGTAGAAAGCATATATTTAACAGAAATTTACACAAAACTAAAGAACTAAATACAATTTTAAATGTTTCAATATTTAGTGTGACCACTTTTGACTTCTTTCCACATCTCCAAAGTTCATTTTTAGACATCAGTTGAATTTTGTGCATTTCATGATCCGTGTAATCCCAAACACATTTAATGATGTAGAGGTCAGGATTCTGGGGTGGCCAGTCCATTGCTATGAGAACACCAGCAGCTTTGTTTTATTTTCACTTTTACTTCTCTTTTGTCTGTTTCTTTTTTCCTAAGTAACAGCTTCTTGACAACTGCACTTCCTTTTAGACCCATAATGTTGAGTGTCACAGTGGAAGGATGGACTGAAAAACTGGAAAATAAATTTTTTCCCTTCTTCTTTTCTTTCCCCTTTGTTATGCAAGTGGATTGATTATCTTGTATCTAATCTCCTCAGAAATATTTCCTGAAACATGAATAACTTGTATTCAATGTCTGTTTTGACTAGAATTAAGTCTCTGAGTGTTGCATAGTATTGTATATTTATAATATAAATCGTTGTTACATTTTATAACATGTGGCATAATAAAACTGTGTTTTTCAGTGGAGACTATCCTGGGTCTGACAGGAGCCACTATGGGCAGTTTGATCTGTTTTATCTGTCCTGCTCTCATCTACAGGAAAATCATGAAGAACGGCCTTATAGCTCAGGTACTACACCCAAAGAAGCACGTCAGTGTTCACATGTTTGTGTCTCTGTAGATACTTATGCATGATTAGCATTGTATGTTGATTTCAGATCGGTCTAAGAGCCTCATTTAAACTGCAATCAGTCAGTACAGCTTTGATTGGAACTAAAAACATCAGAGCATTGCTCTCCTGCACTGCTCTGTTGGAATTGATGGAGCAAGACATTTGGGTTTTTCAGCCTACAGTGAATTCACATGGCTTGCATTTTGCTGTGTTGGGCTCATTGAGGCAGGAGCAGAATATGAAATGAGAGTGTTTAATGTCTCAGCATAATCTCTGCTGTTGGAATGAGGAAACAGTGGGTGCACAAGTGTGAGAAATGCATTTGCACAGTGGCTATGTGTGTACTTGAGCTTGTGCACATACATACACACATACTAGCTACTTTTTAATGACTTCTTTTTAATGTATATTGTCATTAGCTTAGAGGTGCCCACAGCTGTTGACTTTGTGTTTGTGTGAGAGTGTAGCCAGAGTCTGTCTTATTGAGTGCCTGAGACTTTCGCTTTAATTACTCAACTCCACAGAAACAGACAGATTAAATAAAACTGAAGTCCATCATATTGAGTGTTAAATAAACTGCAACATTTCTGCCAATATGATCCTTTCTGTTTTGTCCGTTGCCCACATGTTGTTCAGGAAGTGTGGTCGCTGAACAGGCAGCACCATGACTTTCATCGTTATTCAGGACAGTCGCGCCAATGTGACAGCAACATGCCATGGGCGTCACAGGCTGATGGCCACTCTCTGTGCCTCCAAGATTGCCCAATGTCTTTGCCCAGCCAGTAGAGTCTGCCCAAAAGGGTGGTACTCCTAATTTGGGGAATACACAAAAGAGAATTGGCAATTGTTTTTTTGTTTTTTTTTCCCCTCCCCCCTTCATAATGGCCACAGCAGATGTTTGGGTTGGCATGAGAGAGTAATGCCCCCCTGCCAGGATAGTGCCCCTTTTTCATGCCAAGTGGCCTGAAGCGTGTTATGCCACTGGTGTTGAAAAAATGCACACAGAGCCGGGGGATATTGGGCTGGTCAAAACCCGTTTTAATAGATTTCACCTCAGTTCAAAGTGCTATTTGTGAATATAAATATACATGAATAATGAATATAGTGGCCTTTATTGAGCCTGTATCTTGAAGTATTTACTGTTTAGTGGCCAACTTGGATAAATGCTATGAAATGGAAAAGATTCAGTTTTGTATGTATCAACATTTTATGTTTATCAGCTTTCTCTGATTCTCCCTCTTTTTCTGCCTCTTTTTAGCTAGTTTTGTGGGTTGGCCTTGGGATTCTGCTCTTGAGCACCTTCACCACTTTGTCCATCTCCAGTGAGACGACACAACCAGGTCCACCTGCTATACCCCCAAAAATAGTCAACAGGCAGTCTGGCTTTGCTGTGACAGAGCTGCCCAAACACCCCGGTATGTCTGTGCTGTGGAGAGAGTGAGAGAAAACAGACAAATGTAGAGAAAGAAAGAAATGGAGAACGAGGAAAAAGTGCATGGTGTGTAGAGAGGGCAGGATGAGCAGAAGTAGGCCTTTCAGTGGCGGTGTGACCTGAATGATGCCCTTCAAACCTGAGTGCGCGCTGTCCCACAGCAGCAGCAGCGAGACAGCCGCTGGCATTTTCCCGTTCTAGCTCCAGTCAGGGGAGGGGGGCAGGAGGGCATCCAAATACAGGAGAGGGCAAAGGAAATGACGAAGGGACTCGAATTCCCCCACTGTATAACGGGACGAGGATCGTAAAAAAAAAAAAAAAAAAGTGCACAAGGGCAGTTCAGACAGCTTTATGTCCCAACAGCCCTTTTCTTTGCTCTCACTTCTCTCTCTTTCTCTCTCTCTCTCGCTCCCCCCCCCCAGTCCCCCCTCTCTCTCTCACTCACCGCACCCCCTCCCTTCCCCCTGACTGACACTGGCATTTATCACTGAGCGGACACCCACTTCCACACCTGTTTCCTGTTTACAGCGTGCTGGTGAGGGCAGCTGTGCGGAAACGCAGGACTCAGGGAGTGAGTGAGTGTGAATGGGGGAGTGAGTAAAAAAGCCTGCAGCCAAGTAGAGGTGTGTCTGCTTGCGCAGGACTGCACAAACCCATGCTCTGCTTTTGACGGTCTTGCTGGCTCTTGTTGTTCGCTTTGTCTCCTCTGTTTTAATCTGTTCTGCAGCCATGATGGATAGAATGGATTTCTTTGAAAGTCTGGTTTATCTTGACTGGGGTTCATCAAGTGTGTAAAGCAATGTGGCCTTCTGAAAGTATATTATTCTTTTACATCCATAACAATAAAGGTGCCAGAATAGTGCTTTGGCGTGCCATAGAAAACCATTTTTAGGTCCCTAAAACCTTGCAGTAGATGGTTCTTTGGAAAACCTATTTTGTAAATGAGATGTGAGAGTGAAAAACTATTTTTAAGTTTTAAGACCCTCTACATATCATGAGTATTCTAGGAAGATCCCTTTTAATTGCTTTTTTTTAAGCCACAGAAAATGGTCAAAATGGCACTTTATGAAGAAATAACAATTTTGACAAAAGAAGAAACAATAAAAAAAAAATTAAATAATAAGCTTACAACTAGGTGTCAAAATTGAATACTTGGTTGTAGTTATGAAAATAATGGTTATGAAAATACCAGAAATGGTGATTGAGCAGACGGCACAGAAATGTTTGAACAGTTTGCAGGACAGCAGAGCAGCTGTGTGGAACCATTTCACAGTTTCTACGAGGGACATTAGACAAGCGATTTATAATCACTGTTTCCACTTGAAAGCATCCTGGCAATATTCAGAATACAGCAAGCAATGCAAGTGAAAAGTTGCTGCTAGCACACCAATGCTATCTGTAGCCTGTTTTTTAAATGAAGAAAATAATTCACAAATGTTTGTACTGAAGTGCAAAGTATAGCTAAAACTGAACAAATTCATTGGCTTGGACAACCAACCGTTCTCTCTTGTCAAGGACATTTAATTTTGTGGCATATACTGTAGCCTACTAGTGTAATTATTTTAGTAAGTTTATTTTATGTAGACTGATTTTGTTTGTTTTTTTAGCCCAGCAGAATTTTCATTTTGGTTCAGCACCAAGTACTATAGAACCTTTACATTTTGTGATGCCTTTAAAAGTTTCTTCACATTTACAAATCTTTTTTTTTTTTTAAACCTTTTCTTAGGTAGCCAAAAGTGTTTCTTCTATGATATTGCTCAAAAATCCTTTGTGGCACCAGAGCCATAGGATAAAGGGAGGTGCAGATAGTGTAAATATTCAAAAGCTATTTTGCTCAGGACAAAAGGCAAGGTTATATGGAAAGCACTATGCATCCATCTATCTCTTATCTCCAGGAGAATTCCAAATGCAGTGCCTGTGCTCTGTGGTCACTCATACTCTGCTGCCCTCTGCTGATCAGTGTTGTGTGAATGACTAGTCTCTCTGCTCTTCACTATGAATTAACTGTGAAGCGATGGACAAACAGGGCTGTGTTCTGAAGTTTTAGCCATTTTTTTTAGAAGACATGCTCAATATAAAATCTGTTGTGATGCATTGAAATTGTGAACCAAAAGCATAAGTTACATTTTTTGGAGCTGCATTATTGACTGTGCTCTTTCTGTTCAGCTGAAGAAACCCCGGTGGCTCCAGTGCCTGCCGTGGACCAGGTCCCACCTGCAGGGCAAGAGTTGGGCCCAGAGGAGAAGGACCCGGCTGAGCCACCACAGATTAAAGGACCTATAGATATTCCTGAAATGAAAAAGAAAGAAAAGGTGCAGTTGGACCGGCCTGAAGCAGGTAATGCAGTGCAATTTAATGAATGTAGACATCAGTCAGCTGTTTGCATTTAGGAGTTTTTCATACAACAAACATTAAATAAAGTAAATAAATTAAATTTATTTTATTAAATAATTTTATTATTTTTATTTATTTATTTTTTTACATTTAAGTTATTTTTTGTTTTTAGATCACACCAGGTTTATGTCTGTGGTTTTGCTTTCCATCTATGCCTCTTCCTTGTTTCAAACTTTTATTTTGATTTTTTGAGTGAATATTTCCAGGCAATGTTCTGTACAGACTGACAAATAGTGAAGAGTAAGAAGAACAGAATAAAAATTAGACTAATAGAAGTTTAATTTTAACATCACAGCCCACATCATGGGAAAAACTCAATTTTCCTCACCTATTATAAAGTAAAACTGTTGTAGTATGTAAACATCTTTAAGGTCCTGTTCACTCCTCAGGCCACGAAGTTCATATAAGGCAGCTGAGTTTTGGAAATGACCTGCATGAGCTTTTGACATCCCATTCTAAATCCATGGGCATTCATATGGAGTTAGTCCCCCCTTTGCAACTATAGCAGCTTCCACTTTTCTGGAAGGTTTCTACAAGATTTTGGAGTGTGTCTGTAGGAATTCATCGAGAAGAGCATTTGTGAGGTCCGAGGTTCTTATTCTAGTTCAACTCAAAGTTGTTCAGTGGTGTTGAGGTCAGGACTCTGTGCAGGCCAGTCAAGTTCTTTCACACCAAATTCACCCAGTGATGCCTTTATGGACCTTGCTTTGTGCACTTGGGCACTGTCATTCTGAAACAGTTCCCCAAACTGTTCCCACAAATTTGGAAGCATACAGTTGTCTAAAATGTCTTGGTTTTCTGAAACATTGAGATTTCCCTTCACTGGAATTAAGAGGTCTAGGCCAACCCCTGAAAAACAGCCCCATAGCATTATTTCTCCTCCACCAAACTTTACAGTTGGCACAGTGTAGTCAGCCAAGTAACATTCTCCTGGCTTTCTCTAAACCCAGACTCGTCCAACAGGCTGCCAAACAGAGAAGCGTGTTTTGTCACTCCACATAATACTTTTCCACTGCTACAGAGTCCAGTGGTATGGTGCTTTACACCACTCCATCCAACACATGCAGTTGCTCAGTAATGGAAACCCATGGCTTGAAGCTCCCAGCATAGTTTTTGTGATGTTAATACCAGAGGAGGTTTGGAACATAGTTATTGAGTCAGCAGAGCACTGCTGACTTTTATGCACCGCACACCTCCGCACTCTGTGACCCTGCTGTGTGTGGGGTCTGCCACTTAAATTTTTCAGTAATTCCACTCACAGTTGATTGTGGAATATCAAAGAGGAAAGAAATTTCGTGAACTGACTTGTTTCACTGGAGGCGTCCTTTTACAGTATCCAGTATCACACTCAAATTCAGTGAGCTCTTTAGAACGACCCATTCTTTCATAAATGTTTGTAAAGGCAGAATGCATGGCTTGGTGCTTGATGTTATACACCTGTGGCAGTGGAACTAAATGGAATACCTAAATGAAATGATTTGAGGTGTGTCCCAATACTTTTGTCCATATAGTGTATATGTGCCCATTCAGCCCAGGACAGTGTAGTTCCTCCCATTCAAATTGAAGTTAAAAGGTTAGAGCCCAGACTGCTTTTTGAATGAGACACAATACAGGTATGCCTGTCAGAACATAGATCATATAAACTTAATGATGAATTGACCAATAGAAACGCTCCAATGTTGCTTGAAATAAAATCTCTTCATATTAACTTATATTAATAGTAAAGAAAGTTTTAGCACAGTACAGCTTAATTCTATGGGATAAAGTGAGGTTGGAAAATGGTTATAAATGAATTGAGCATAAATGAATTACGGCTGTTTTTTGTACAAACTAATTGAAGTGTTGTTCAATACCAATCTGACAATTTTCTGCTAAGCTTTAATGAGCTATTTTTAAATGCACCTCACTTAAGAAGGTAGTAATCACTCAAACTCAAATTACCCAAACACTATACTGACCCCACATGTAGAATTATATGACTAACATCACATCACACCACACAGTATGAATGAGTGTTATTTCAGGCTAG
This sequence comes from Pygocentrus nattereri, assembly GCF_015220715.1. Taxonomy (NCBI): domain Eukaryota; kingdom Metazoa; phylum Chordata; class Actinopteri; order Characiformes; family Serrasalmidae; genus Pygocentrus; species Pygocentrus nattereri. The sequence continues at coordinate 23,045,939 of NC_051223.1, forward strand.
ATTTGTTACTGAATTGTATCAAATAATCTAGCATTTTCTGCTGATATCGTCCTGCTATTGATACCCACCCTATAAATATTGAAATAGATAGAGTAAAAGTAAATTAAGATATACAGAAACAAAAACAAAAAATATCCCTTTGCAGAAGTTGCAGTGCCTGATGGAGAGGCCCATCGCCATGAGCCACCCATCCCTCATGAAGGAAAGATAGAGGAGCATAAAAACCGAGAGAAACCCGATGAAGAAAAGAACCAGCCTGTTATAGAGGAACAGAAGTTAGCCCAGCAGGAAGCAGGGCAGGTACCAGAGATCCCGCAAGAGAAGGCAAAGGAGGTGCCTAAAAAGCAGGAAGGTGTAGAAAATCGTTTGGCCCATGATGTGGATGATGGGGCTAAAGAACAGAAGCAGTTGGAGCCAGTGGTGGTGGTGCAAAAGGATCCATCTTTAATGAAGGAACAAGCTAAGAATGAAGCAGCTGCTGATAAATCAGAAGAGACCATTAAAAAAGCGGTTGAACCTGAGCTTGGAAACAGTGAGTATCTTTGATCACCTTGAATTCAAAGTCTATCAAGTATCATTGGTGTACATTCTTAGGAAGGACCTGGGATCTTATCCTGTGCTATTTGTTCTGAAATGGCTTAAGCACACTCAGGATTTGAGATGAGCTTTTGACCCCATTCACTGATTTCACTGTACAGAGCCTGTGGCTGTGGTCCCTGTGCCTGAGGTGCATGATGGGGCTCCCGTTCAAGAGCATAAAGAGGAGAAGAGCCAGGATGGGAAGGATGGAGATGGAGACAAGATGGAGGGTAAGTGATTTTTATCCTGTTGAGAGTTTACTAAACTCACAGAGATGTGGTCAGACCTTCAGCACACCTGTAACTCTTGCAGGCTCAGATGTTGTAATCTGTCTTCTATAATGCAGAACTGTGCCAGAGAACAGAAACTAATGTAGCTTAGCGAGCTGACGTTATTGATGTTTATGTATAAAGTGGCTGCCACAAGTTGAAGTTTCTGTTTACATAGTGTTTCATTGAAGCGTCAGTGGCAAAAAGTAGCTGTGTTGCTTTTCAGTGCGTATGCTAACAACAAAAGCTGTCATTCTCTGTGCCTGTATTTTTCTTTTTCCTCAGGGTGGGCATAGCTGTGTGTGTGTGTGTGTGTGTGTGTGTGTGTGTGTGTGTGTGTGTTGTGTGTTGTGTGAAAGTGAGTAATTGAGTGTCCAAGTCTTCTTTTCCCATTCTCACGTGACCTTGTACAATAAAATTAGTCGGGGGCCTTTGTGACTCAGGGAGTGGAATAAGATGCCTGTGTGTCTTGCCTTAAGACACTCTGACCCCTTTTACACTTGGCTGTTTCATGCGTCCTGAGGTTATATTCACATAGGGATTATTCATGTATGCAGGTGTAAAATGCACCCAAGACACATTTAAAACGGATTTAAATCTAATCACTCAATCCATTTCAGGAAGCTGCATTTTAGCCAGATGTTATACAAGTGTAATGCATCTGTCTCTCCAAGCCTCATTCGACAACCAAAATCCCCCCATCAGCTGTTTTCAGGGGGGAAAAACACCCACAGACTGCCAACACTAAAGAGGCATTGCTGCTCCTTCAGTTCAACCTTTGTTGCAAGTATCTGAGTTTATATCTGTAGGCATGAGCTTGTTCAAATAAAGTGTCAGTTTTTTTTGATCTTCACTTTGTTTCATCATCGTTCGCTATCTGCATGGTCCGTGACAGGTGAGGAGTAATACAGAAGGCTAAGCATCTTTAGTAAATGATGGTGTAAATTAGGGCTCATAACTTGAGCAGAGAATCTAATTGTGAATATGCTGATGAATATTGCAGCTCCTTTTTTTGGCCATGAAGAGGTCTGGCTTAAGGCTTAAATGCTGAATTTTGAAAAGAACCACTAGGGATTACACAGCCAATTGTTTGAAGTATATGAGCTGATTTGCATATTATGCACCATACAGCAGTCAGATTTCAATCTGACTAACCAGAGGTGTATTTGATTACCAAGCATAAATGTGGTTGCAGTCTTATCAGGTAGCAGTGCAGATACAAGCCACTTGAAACAACCAGGTGTAAACAGCATTTCTGTTTAAAAAAAAAAAAAAAAAAAGCTGTAAACAGCTTTTTTGTTATATTTATTTTCTGTGTCTGCACCTGTGCTTACACATGTCTGAGAGTGAGTAATGAATTAATGGAGCATATTAGTATCACACTCATTAGGTTTGAGTTCTATTAAGGATGTTTTCTTTGTCTCCTGTCTTCTCCATGAGGGGAATCTATCTCCCTGTTTAAGACTTGGGAAGAGGAGCAGACCAAGAGGAACTCATTTGTCCTCATGATCATTTTCTTTTTCCTTATTTTGTTTGCCCCAGTGAACATTTTCCAAGAGTTCAGTATCAGAGTTCAGGCCCAAGTTACTGAGTGAAATGCCTGTGTGTACGGTGCTATGTAAAAGTCAGAGTCCATCCTTCTTTTATTTAATTTATAGTCAAAGTGGCCATTAAGTTATTATATTTAGGTGTTGAGGCTTCAGTGTAATTTTCTATTAAATGTTTTCTGCTTTTGTTATTGATGTTGAAAAACTTGTACTCAATGGCTCTTTTGATTGAAAATCAAAAATGAAGGGTGAACTCTGACCTTTTTTTATTTTTAAAAAGCATCTGTGTAAGTTATATGGATATAAAAACTTGCACATCTTGCTCAGTTGACTGCTGACTCGCTGTAACCTCCACTGGTCAGTAGGCCTTTGCACCATGTTTTCTTCATTTAGGTTTTTCTGTCCTTCAAGCCTTTTATGTTTTTTTAAACATTTTATGCTGTTTTTTCTGAAGTCACACCAAACTGATCATGCATCAGCATTGTCAGCATATGATGAAATATCATGTGAAAACGCAGTGAATCGTATTTCCCTTTTCTCTTGCTTGGCTTGGTTTTTATTATGGCACTCTTTGCTCTGTCTGTTTTTCTCTCTTTCTCTTGCCCCACTGCTCTGTTGTGCCATGGACCTCTGCCACAGTGATTAAAAAGATTGTTGCAGGTATGAGTCTCTCTTTCCTTCTAGCTTGTGGTTATCTTTGTTTCTTTTTCCTTTGATTTCTAACTTGCAGTTTATGCTTTGGCAGTAGCAGTCTACCTTAGGACCCCTGCTGTTAATAATGCTCAGCTTCCTTCCACAATCTCCATTCTACTTCTACTTATCTGTAGTTTCTTGTGTAGGGTACTATGGATCTGGAAAATCCAAAATTAAAAACATGTTGATGTGATTTTTAAATGGTTTTTCCATTTGCGGTAAAATCCCTGAATTCAGTATTCATGTTTTGACAGAATACCAAACATCAACTGGTGTCCATTTTAATTCTTTATCATTATTGCAGTGCAGATTTGCAAATTCCATAAGCATGATTTAGAGTGACAGGCATGAACAACCACATGTGAACTGCACTCAACTTTAAATGCAGAGTGAAAATATTTTATCCAATGAATCAACTCCAATTATGAAATCTGCTGTCTGCACTTCTAATACCTGATCATGTAAAAGCTTGCCCCTGATAATTAGAATATTTTAAATGTCTACAGAGGGGGTGCTTGACCACGCTGTGCTGCTGCAAGTAATTAAGGAGCAACAAGAGCAGCAGAAGAGGCTGTTGGACCAACAGGAGAAACTCCTGGCTGTCATTGAGGAGCAACACAAAGAAATTCATCAGAAGAAGGAGGAAGAGGATGAACCTAAAGTTGCTGGAGGTTAGTCTGAAACCTAAAATACTGTTTAGTGCTAAAATTGTTATCGTTTCATTCATTGTTATGAGCACCACATCAATTGAAACTGTAATGATGTCAAAATGTTCTTGAAATTGAGCAGTCCTGAGCATGTTTGTCTGGATCCGGTACAATAACCCATCATGTTCTCTGTTTAGCTGAAGCTGCAGCAGAAATGGGCAAAGGTGTGCACCAGCAGCCTGATCTAATGGAGGGAGCAGGGAAGGTGAAAGCTCCTGAACTGGGCTCAGAGCACCATCAGGAAATCGCACATGTCCACGAACAGCAAGCCCATGGTGGGAAAAATGCAGCAGAGGAGCTTGACATACCTGCTCAACATGACCCAGCACAAGATGATGCTGTGGTGAATCAAAAGCAGGAGAAGCAGCCTCCTCAAGGAGTGAACAATGTTGGTGTTGGAGAAGCACTGCCTGTAGATGGAGACTTGCAGAAAGAGCTGGGTGCGAGAGGGGTTCCGCTGCGCCAACGTGAGCCTGACCCTGGCAAAGACAAACTAGAAAAGCCCAAAGATGACCTGGAGCAGCTAAAGCCTGAAGATATTGCAGCAGAAGAGGAGAGAGTAAGACAGAGGCTTGCCCAGCTGGAAGCTGAGAAAGAGAGGATAGAGAAAGAAAGGCTGGAAAAAGAGAAGATCGAGAAGGAAGTGCAGGCCAGAGTGGAGAGAGAACGGAAGGAGAGGGAGAAACAAATGAAGCTGGCACGAGAGCAAGAGCTGGAACGTGCGCGCCAAGAGAAAGAACAGTTAGAGAAAGGGAGACTGGAAGCAGAGAGACTACAGAAAGAAAAGGAGAAGACTGATAACGAGCTTGTAAAACTGGCTGAGAAGGAGCAGAAGATGCAAGAGCAGATCCAGAAACTGGCCCAGATGCAGCAGGTGATAGACAGAAAGCAAGACGTCAATCAGAATGAGGTCAAAATTAAACAGGGCCACGCGCCTGAACCTCTGAAGAAAGGGGGCAGGGACCTGAAGGAGAATTTAGTTCCTGAAGGACAGGAGCCTCGGAAAGATGAGAAGAGCAGAGAAGAGGGAGATACAGACCTGAGGAGGAGGCGCAGGGCGCTGGGGGCTGAGGAGAGAGGTGTGCCTGGGCTCGAGCCCTTGCTGGAGCTGGGAGGGTCAGACCTCCATGCAGCGCTAGAGGATCAGCTGTTGGCTGGAGCTGTTGTCCATTCCCGCCAGATTAAACAGACTCCACAGAGGCAAAACTCTGAATAGGAGGATTAAAAAATAATGTAAACACACAGAGACTTCAGAGAAAGTTTTTTTTCTAGTTTTTGGACCCAGGATATCGCTCCCTCTTTCTCTCATAGTAAAATACTTTTTTTCCCCCTCCAAAGATACAAATTTTTCATCAACAGTTCACAGTGCAATATTAAAATATATACAGTAAATTAAACTTGGTTCAAGACTGAAAGGTTGTGTCACTGGAGCATGCCCACTAAAGGAAACATTTACTCCACAGCTAGACAGAGGTGGAATGTACTTAGTAGTTATACTTTTCAAGGGTTCTGTCTGTGCTTTACTTTAATAGGTCTGCTTATGTTATTTTAAAAGTGAAATCCCAATTTTACTCACATTTACACACATTTTCTCAAACATAAATGGACATACTGAGGATTCCTGTTTTAAGCAGACCTCAGAAGTCCTGTCATCATTCTGTATTCAGTGTCCCGCCCAGATTTTTTTTTCTCTATGGGACAAACCAGTGGCATGTGCCTTTTGGTAAACAATGTTCCTGACTCAGTACATTTTGCCAAACATACTTTTTTCCTGCTAACGTCACTTGATCCTCTAAATTACAAGACTATTAAAGAGTCTAAATATGACTATTGCAAAATCCAAACTAACACTGCTGTGCATAAAACTGACAGCCTCTCAAAAAATACACCACACAACCAGTAATGGGGGAACTGTACATGAGAAGAGGTATCATGTTTTGAACATATTTCTTTACCACAAGGTGCGATAGCTTTGATTTCCTGCATCAATTGTCTTTTCTTTTTTTTTTTTTTTTTTGGGACTCAGCATTCCTAATACGGGCATGACTCTGACTACAGAGGTGTGTTATCTTTTGTGGAGTAACAATTCGGTTTCTTTTTTCTTCCCAAAACATTTTTATGGTCAATGACACCAAGTCGGTATTTGTGTCAGGGCCTGTGTTTTGATGCTTTTGACTTCATTGATTATACACCAGTACTTGGTACTTGGACACACTATGTTCATTCTAAATAATAACCATGGGTCACATTGTCTTGAAGTCAAGAGACTTTGGATATGAAAGAGGTATGAATCAAAGAGATGTCCAGCAGCTTAGGGTCAGATGTGAGTCATAAACTAAGCATTTCAGCAAACCTTCTGATGAACATGCTTAGTTTTACATTTAGTGGTTGAGGGTCACTTTGACACTTGAGAAATTTTAAGAGCATCTACCACCATCTCAAATAGGCTTAATAGCTGTCGGCAAGAGCAACCAGTACTTACACACCTGTGCTCTCTTCTGCTTCTGTGCAGCAGACGTAGTGCACTAGACTAAGTCATGTCCTAGAACAGCTAAGTGGTTGCGGGAACATTATTACACTCAATGTAAAGGTTGGGATGTATGTCAGTAGTATGTTCCATCCAGTTGTCTTTATTTCCAAAGATTTGAGTCCATCGTTTGTTGTGTTATTTATATGAGGTCAAGGCTTCATGGATTTGTGCAGTGTGTTTTAGGTCATTTGAATGCACTTCCACTGTTATTTTATATAGTAAGCTGAAAAGTTTCTTGTTTAATGACAAATGTATGTAAAACATTCTCTGAAGTGAGATATAACTGAGTGCTGGAGTTGACTGTTTATAATCCATATACATTTGATTACTGGACCTATCACTGTAAAAATACCCAAGTTGCCAGCTTTGCTCTGTTTTAAGTTGTCTTGTGGAGATGCTGTGCTGGTGAGCTTGCTTTGAACCTAAGAGTCATGTCAAAGGCAGTATTTGGAAAGCTGCATAACAAAAAGTGAAGTTTTTCCTCATATGCTGCCTCTCACAGCGCTCTGTTCAATTGTGGCTCCAACTTTATGGCCATTGATGTCCACACAGATGAGGGCTACATGAGGTGCCTGGGTCATAATTACACACCTTGAATAAAATTGTTTTCAAATGCTTGGAGCACTTTGCGAATGTTCCATTAATAGAAGGTAATGGGAACGTAAATGATACATTACAAAAAAATGTAATAGTGAAGTTTCATGAAATTCTATTTTTCTAGACCTAAATGTTTTGTAATTTATTTTTCGGGATGGCTGTGCTCAATACAAATTAACTTTCCCAACTGTCAATGGTTAATTTGCTATTTATAAACATTGTAAGGTTAATTTCCAACAAATATAAAGCAAATGTATCTTTATTCTTGCTTAAGTCATTTGATGTTTGAGGTTGTTTGTTTATAATTACAAAATGTATTTTTTCCTGTGTTGGTGTTTTTTGCTCACAAGACCTGAAAGATACTGTGAGGACTAAAATTGGACCATTTTAACAAATATAATTTCCATTTTGTGTGGGTTTAATCCATAGTGTTCAGAAAGTGTGCAGTATTTTTCAGGGTCTGGTTCTACATTCCTTGTTCCTATCTACAAATGTTTCATGTTTCTAGTGCCTTGTGGGTGTCGCTCCCACACTGAGTGTTCTTGCTCTTCCAGTGCCTCCTATAACTTGTGGTTTTATTCCTTCACTGAGAGTACTCTGAGTGACCCCGGTGTGGTTTAAGTGCTAGTGTTTTTGGTTAAGTCTGCTTCAACCGGTCACTCTGTTTCTAAGTCTTCTACTCATTGTCTATTTATCAGATTGAACCTAATCTTTAGATACCTGCAGGAGTTTTGATGAGGACGTGTTTGGACACTTGACCAATGAAGACTTTTGTTTTGTGGAGGATATGAATGACATTTTTCCCTCAAGCAACCTTTGAGTGGAAATATTGTTTACCACATCCCTTGTGTTTCAGGAATAAAGTTCAATGTAAATAACTTGTGCTTGGAGTCCTTATTCATACTCTCTACATGCATTATAACGCTGTCTTCAGTTGAATAGCAAAACTAGAGAAATGTAATTGCTTTTCTCTGCTTTGAATTGTTGGCTTAAAGATCAGGGGCCGGGTTCATAAGTATCTAAAGAAAGAAAATCTTAAATGTGTTTTCTTAACTTCATTCTTAAAGTGGTATTATTGAAAAGATTGTTCTTAAATGTGATCTCAGCCTTACAGTAAACTATTATCCTTATTAACCTTATGATTATCGATTTCTGCAAGGATGATTTGTTTTTCCTGTTGGTTGTTTCTTTCACCATCGCCTCTAGTTCTTGTTTGCTATCATTTAAACACACTGTTCAATGTATTTCCTCCATTTTGCTGCATTTGTTAAGATGCAAAATGCACCATAGAATACATAAAATAATGCAAAATTTCCAAAAAAGGAACTGAATATCTTAAGAGAATATTTAAGAACATTTCTTTCAGAAATGCATTTAAGAACATCCCAATAAACTTCTTAGGGTTTGTCTTTAGAACCTTTGCAAGTATTTTCTTAAGAAAGCTTTCCTGAATCCGGCCCTAGTTGTTACCTAGTACTGAAATCATGCAAGTCTCTCATTCAATTATTTGTAGGTTTTACTTTGAAACATAACTCAAGTATATTGATTCAAACAAACTCATTCTTTAGTGTCCTAACACTATCTATACATACTTTATAAAGATGGTTCCTTTAGTAATGAACATTTCTACATAGAACCATGAATACTCAAAGAACCCTTTGCATGATTAAAGGGTTCTTCAGATTGATGTGTTGTACATGGTTCTATATAGAACCTTTTTGAAAAAGGTCCTATTGTTACAGGTTTGACAATAACAATTGAAGAACCCTTTTCAAAAAGGTTCTATATAGAACCATCTACAGCACATCATGCGAAAGGTTATATAGAACCATTTCCTTTTCTAAAAATTGACAAATTTTAGAATCTTAAGTAAATTTTTAAAAAATAAATAAATAATAAATGACATTATTTGTGTGTAACTTGTTTGCAGATAATTATAAAAAGAAATTTACCAAGATTTGAAAAACAGCATTTTACAAGTAACATGACTGCTGTTGTGGAGTTTAGCTAAAACAGTATGAAGGATAACTGTGCATTAATAAGAATGAAGCAATTCAATTATTAAGTGCAGCATATACTCAAAGAAATTCAAAGGTTCCCATTGAACATCAAGGCTAAAGGCCAAGTTTGGCAGAACATAAGCACATACACAGGGCCAGACTCTATTAATTAACACCTTGTACACTGCTGAAAATGTGATTCACCACCACATGAAGACAAGCCTCAAACAGTGATTCAGCCAGAGCAGAGTGAATTTAAGTAGAATTTCCATAACATGTTTCTTCTATAGATTAAGCAGAGTTTAGCCGCAGTTCTTGGCTGCAAACGTTTATATACTCAAGCCTGTTGCTCATTCTCTAATTGGCTGTTTGGACTGTATGTTGATCCCAAGTCATTACTGACTTGCCTTTATGGTCACTCCATCAATTAACATCTGGCTAACAAGGGTGCGAGTTCTCCAGCAGGGCGTCAATAATACTGCTGCAGCTTGCATTGCCATATGTGGCAAGCTGGAGCACATAAGCTTTTGGAGTGCCAGTGACATGAAACCCATGGCAAAACATTAATCAGCTAGCCTTTTTATGTCCATCTCTCGTTCTGACTAGGCTAGGACCAGTTCTTCAAAGCTTTGTCTTTTAATGTATGCATTAAAAACAGATCCAAGTGCAGCAATTAAGGCTAGACTGTGCCACCCTTAGAGCTGTAACACACCTCATCACTCATCCTGCCTGTTTTGGCCTCTACATCCATCTAGCTACGTCAGTGTAAAACCAGTGAACAATCTGGTTATGGTTAGTTCAATTCTTTCATCCGTTTCATGGCCTAATCTATTAAATTAAAGAGTATGACTGTCAGATTTTCTCATCCATTATTTAGTGTGGCTGTGCAAAAATTCACCATGCAGTCAAGCTCATGACAAAATTCTTTCTCGTTTTCATAAAAAAAAGATGCCATACAAATAGTTTATTTTTTTGCAGTAAGACAATATAAACATAAGTTAAACATTCATTTTCTATTTAAATATTTTTGTATAAAATAATACAATATCTGCTGATTGTGGTTTAAAAAAAAAAAGTCCCATAACAGAAACTGGTCATCTATACAGCCTATATTAGTGTATACATCCACAATACAGACTAAGGCTGCAGTTCGCCCCTTTACTTCATACCCCGCTTTGCCTGCAAAAACAAGTGAATAATTAGACATTTAGTTGATTATTACATTTAAGAAATTAAGTTAAAGCTCCTAATTTAACTCAAAGTTTATCATGCTTGGAATATGAATGACTAGAATACAGTTTTGACGGTACGTTGGAAAACACCACTCACTAATAAGGGAAAACTCTTTTAGGAGCATATTTTTATACTTGTGTTTTTATCCTTAATGTTTTGTAATCCTTAATTTCTATTACAATACAATTACAGACAGCAGTCCATCTGTTTCTCCAGCAGGACTGATTTGTCTGATCACCTAAACCAGCGGAACACACGCTAACAGGCCACCATCACGTCAGTGTCATTGCAGTACAACAGGGGGAAAAACTAACAAAGTACGAATGGAAACAGGTGGACTACAGTCTGTAACTGTAGAACTAGAAAGAGCTGACAAAATGGACAATGGGTGTAGAAATATGGATTTTTATGTTTTAATGTTATGGCTAATCGGTGTAAATAATGCTCATTTCACTGCAGAGTTCAGTATCACTCACAGCAGAGACAAAACAGGCCTTCAGTCCTTCAAACTCTTTTGCACATAAATCCTTCTTCAGCTCCTGCTTGCCAGTAGTCGTGGCGACCACACATTTGCCATAAGCCGCTGCCTACAGAACAAAACACAACAGTTTACTGTGGAACAGTTGGCCATCTTGCTTAACCCCAAGAAACTTAATCAGTCTCTTCTTCGAATTTTCCAGTTCCACTTTAAACGCGAGGCAGTTACACTGCACTACTTAAGGTGGAACGGGAAAATTGGAACAAGAAGCTGCAGAATAGGAAGCCAACGCCAGGCTCGCCTTAACCTTGAGGTTTTACAAACAGCCGAAATGTTTCTTCACTAACTGTTACGAGCTAAGAGTCTCGATTTTCTCAAAATACCTCTGTGGAGCACTGGGCAAGCAAGTCGGGGAATCGCCTCATCCTCTCTCGGCTACGCGTCCAAACGTTTGGCCCTGACATGACTGCACAGCCTCGGCTCTCACCAGAGCTCGGTCATTACCTGACGTTAGCGTACTTGCTAACGCCTAGCCGTAGACAAACAATGAGAATGATAAATTTAAATTATGTTCCAACCAACATTTCACCGCTGACAGGCGATACGCATTTAAATGCCCATAGGACTCATTACTGTAATATCCAGTTTATACCTGAATCATCTGAAAGTTTGTAAAAACACAAATCACTCGTCGCAAACTAAAGCACGCCAGAGTGACCGCTGTTCAAGTCTGACCAGTGATTGGTCGAGCCTGCGTGTGCTCCGCCCCTACAGTTCAATTCTATTTGCTCATTCGCTGCCGCCGATATTTCCATCAAAGCGACGGACCAATAAAACGCGCAGAACGAGTGCAGTGAAGAATGTGGCTTATGTGACGGCGGCTCAGTCTATTTAAACGATTCCTTCGAAGTGATTGTTTCACTGAACCGAGTGTCTGAGTCGTACCGAGACAGCGGGTGTGAAGATCAGTCAAGCCAGGGCTATATTTACTTTTCCTTCTCCGTAAACAACCTGACATCATACACATTGTATACATACCGGAAGGAAGAAGCATACAGAGAGGAAATGTAAGGAAAGAATAGACGCATTTTCTACGATGTTAGTTGAATTTAAAATATTGCCATTGAAACTGCAGTTCAGCTGTAAGCCGTTTCGCTATTTGCTCAGTTCAAAAGAGCGATTCATTGAGGTGTCGGTACATCAGTAAGTGCGCGGTAATCCGCCCAGTCCCGTTCAGCAATGGTACACAGAGCAGCGGCGTCCTCCACAGCGGTACGCGATGGCTACGTTAATGGAACGACTGGCTTTCCTTCAGAAAGTAGGTATCATTCATGTCATCCGTTTGGAAAGGCAGCTGAGTCCTTGGCCGTTTGAATTTTACCTTGAAATGTTTATGGTGTGTTTAGCCGCAGCTAGCACTAGCTAGTAAGCTAACCTAGGTTAACGTTAGCAAACTCCCATGGATGAAACAGAAACATCTCTTTGGCTCGTCGAGATTTCAGGTTTATTTAGTTAGCTATACACCTTGATCTGCCTCCTGATTCGAGGTGAATTCATAGAGGGTTTTTTTTGCCAGCTGCTAACTCTGGCCTTTTCTGACTGTTCAGGTACCGACACTTATGAAGGCGACTGCAGATGACGAAGCGCCCTGCCCCGGATACCTCTTTGAAGAAATCAGCAGTATCCGTTTTCCAGCAGTTTGACATTAATGTTTAGAGATTACAAAAGCAATTGTCAGTCAGAGTCCTTAATGTACATAAAATCCCAGAAATTTCACACGAGTCAGTGGGCTGCTGTCAGTGTCTTCTTGAATACCTCCTGGAGCGTCTGCAGGTGGAGTCCTGTCATGTGAAGCTGAAGGTGGATGAAACTGGGTGTATCTTATGCTTATGTCAAATATACATATACATCCTGTGATATAGAAGTGATGAAATATTATGTTAGTTATTCTATTTCTTCAAATTACCTTGATATTCAAGCCCTCTATTCTCTGTCCAAGGTTCTGAAGATCCTCCTGCATCTTTGTGGCCACGGTCCTCCTCCCTTTCTCACAGAGCTGAGGCGAAATGCTACGTTTATCCAAGAAGTAACTGGTAAGGAGCTTGCAAATTATCACTGTCCGAAGAAAAACATGTATCTCCATAAAAGTAACTTTACAGGAGAGGGCAAAAACGCTCTTTACTTTCGATGTAAATTAATGGAAAGATTTTATTCCAAGCAATTTTGGAGTGTTCCTGTTGGTCCAATCGTCCACATAATGTAAAGGACAGCTGCTGAGCTCAAATGATGCAGAAAAGTAAAAATCACAAAAAATGGAGAAACATATATTTTTCATTGAACAGCAACAAAATGTGTCTAACCTCATAGCATCAGGAAAAAGAGAACCAACTGTTGTCCCAAATCGCTAAATCCAGATGTGCAGTAGAATGATGTACATATAGTGTACCTGTTTACATTTCATTTTCCTTTGAGTAAAAAATAATGCTGTTTAGAAATGGGTAGGATAGAAATTATGACATGTGCAGGAAAAAAGTTTAAGCAGAAGTACAAAAGTATCTAGTCAAAAAACCTCTTATGTACTAAGTCTGTCCAGCACCTGTCAGCATTGGAACTGAAGTACTATAGGTAAGATATCGGTTATCAGTTGCAAATCTGTTAGTCACAAAGTTAACATAATAAAATCTGTTTATGTTATATTGTAAAACATAATGAAATGAAATATAAAAAGTGGTAACTAGTGATTAATGTTAATGACTAAATAATGTAAATATACTTGATTAAAAACACAAATATACTTGAATAAAAATAAAAATATTATTTTACATTTTTTCTTTCAGTTTATAAATGCAGGCATAACTTAGGGCAGCCTGTGAATTTCAGGATGGTGTTTCTGTCTCCCTCAGTTTACAGTGGTCCCCCAGACCCCATTCATGGCAACGCACCTTTTCAAAGAGTCCGTGTCTCAGCGCAGGTAAGATATAAACTCTGTTTTTTTAGCTGTTGAGACAGGTGGGCCAATATGTGTTTTCATCAGTTGGGGCTGTTTTCTGTGTCTGCAGCTGCTTACTGTGTCCACGTAATGTGTTAATGTTGTTTAGCCTAAATAGTCTTTGGGTGAGATTTCATTCGATTGAATGGAAATGTTTCCTGCTTATTTATAAGTGGTTTAAAATTCCTTCTATATAGGAACTGGCCAGTGTGATGTTCAATGATACATTGTCCACAAACACTGGACTCTCTCCATGTGAAGCAGCAACTCCAAGCCTGGGTAAGAAAGTGCTCATGATGTGAATCATTGGTGATTCGGCCCTTACTTGTCCAGTGGTCACAGTTAAAACAAGCAGTATGTTTTGTGTACATACAGTACGTTTAATTTAAAAAAACTAGAATGATCCTTGATGAAAAGTGAATTGCTCATTGTATGTGCATTTCTGTTTTTTCAAGCACTTTCCTCTTTATTGACAGCTAACTATTTATTTACTGATAATAATTTGTTCATTTGACTTTTAGCTGTGATGACCTGTATGCCTTCCCACACTTCGGTTCCTCACTCTTATAATATAAAATTGCATGTTAATTGTGTAGTAGTGTCCAAGTAAATCATAGTAGTTACTGAAGATTTAACTACTGAGTAATAAGCCTGCCATTTTCAGGGGATAATATTACATCTCAGTGCTTTTACATGTAATTGCTGAATAGAAAACATTTTTATTTTTTAAATTGTAAGTTATAGGAGTTAGGAATGGGAATCTTTGACATGTCAGCAGCACCTAAGTTGTTAAACAAAAAGGAACATTTAATTACTTTGGTGTGATGTTTTCATTGAAGGACTGGCTATCTCATTAACTGCAGTTAAAAATGAAGACTTCTGTCATTTTCTATATTTTCATCCAGTAATGTATTCTGTTTGTCAGGAATGGGATCAGAGTCTCTCAGGTCAGGAATGCAGGGATTTGGAAACAGCCCTGGGAGGAAACCATCCAGTAAGAGACAGTAATCATAAAATAATAATAAAAAAAATTTGCCTAACTTTTGCACAGGCCATGTTTTGTGTTATTTTTTCCAATAGGCTACATTCAGCAAATAAATATTAACTGTGCATTAAAATGTGCAGAAGTATTCCCTGTGGAGGATGAGTATTTATTTTCACTTGAACAAAAATCAACAAAATATGTCACTTGACCAAATGTGCCCAAGCTTTTGCATTCTCCTTTTATTTTATACAGCATCTTTGCTTTCTCTTCCCAAGACAGAGCGACTCTTTTGGATAAGATTCAGAAAGCTGCAGAAGTAGTTGCCAGCGCTGTCCTTCCACCCACCGAGCAGCCTGGTATTCGTCTCCATGACAACCTCTACCGGGCTGTGGTTGCACCCTCTGCTGCTGTGGAGGTGGCAGTGCCAGCATGTGCTTACAATGTTTCCTCA
Organism: Pygocentrus nattereri; assembly: GCF_015220715.1. Taxonomy (NCBI): domain Eukaryota; kingdom Metazoa; phylum Chordata; class Actinopteri; order Characiformes; family Serrasalmidae; genus Pygocentrus; species Pygocentrus nattereri. The sequence goes on from NC_051223.1 coordinate 23,060,997, forward strand.
CACAGCCATAAAGGTAAGCTACGTGTACAAGCCCTCCACATGACAGGTTGAGCCAACCCTTTGATTCTCTGGCTGTGGTACTAAACTCAAACAGTGCAAACCAGAGTAATAATCGTTACTCTGATTATTTTCAAAATATGAGTAATTAATCTTATGTGTTCAGAGTTGTGTTAATAAGAAGAATCTCTTAGCTTTAGATTTTCTCAGCCTCTCACAGGTGCCCTGGGCAGGCTGGTGGTGGCTGGGAGGAGACCAGCAGTGGTCACAGCTCCTCTCACAACTCCTCTCTTGAGATTGAGCCACTGAGCCAGACTTCCAGGGGGGGCAGCAGTAAATCCGGTGAGACAGGCAGCCACTCAGGGGCCAGCCGAGAGAGTGGAGAGTTGTCAGAACGGTAAAGATCCTGATTTAGACTATAACTGTAGGGTTCAGTAAATAGAGAGTTTTAGTGATACTTATCTGCTCAAGCACCTGGATTCATGAAAGCAAGGTCAATGTGCATAGGAGAGGAATTTCATTGTGAAGATTATCACATAGGCAGTTATTTGTAATGTACTTTGAATTAATATTTTGCCAAAAAAATTATATTGCTAACAGATTAAATCTAGCTAGAGCATAAATTAAAATTGAGGTCATGCTGATTCGTTAATCAGTAGTCCTGTTACCATTTTTGGATAGTTTTCCATAATTGCTCATTTCTGTACCATAAAGAGGTAAAGAAATACTGAAAACATTTCCCTTTCAAATACATAATATACCTTGATGACATTTAAATAAAACATTCTTGGCAGACTTAATTAGTCACATTCAGAAGCCTCTCAGATGAGTACAGTATTCACCTTTTTACACCTTTTTTTCAGAGTGGAGGCTATGCAGTTGGGAGATTGTGGCCAAGAGCTGGCACTAATCAGCAATCTGTCTAACGGTTCCAAAATCTTCCTGTCTAGAGATGAAAGCCAGCGTTTCATAAAAGAGTAAGCAGCTGTGTTAGAACCATTTGGAACATGGTAGATAATTATGGGCTGAGAATTGTGTAATTAGTGCATTGCTACAATGAACAGCTATGAAAGGTTATTTAGTATTTTTCTGGTGGTCAGTAAAGTTCTCTTAATCAGCATCTTTCTACTTTCTCAGGTGTTCCACTTTAAACTGTGAGGTAGTGGTGGAGCTTCTCTCTCACAAACTGAAGGACCCCACTCAGACTGTCCAAATGGTACAGCTCTTCGTATTACTCCTGTTCAGCATATCTGAAATGTATGACACAGTATTGTGTCATAGCACACCATCTTGTTCTACAGGGGTTTCCAGCCCTGGTTCTGGAGGGCCTTTGTCCAGTACGTTTTGTGATTTCCCTGCTCACAAATGACTGGTTTGACATGCGTTTAATAGCTGCATTTGAGCAAGGAGATCAACAAACTATGGCCCCATTATACTGTATGTGATTGCTAGTCTGAATGTTGTTGGAAAAATCAGTTGTGATCATTTCTATTTTTTCTCTACAGAGGGCGCTATGTGGCCTTGCCTGTCTGATGTCTACAGATCTCCTCTCTCTGGACCAGATCTTCTGTGTCACACAGAAGCCCCTAGCCCAACTGAGTGAGGGAACAGCAGGACCTGTAGCAAATAAAGCAACCAAGGTACTGTAAAGTATAAATAAGGGAGTACATGTGTCTTTGTGACTTCAGTGACTGCTGTTTACAGTTGAGCATGAAAAAGAAATGGAGACGTGGATGTTTTGTGTCTTCCTATAGCTCCTTAGGCAATTTGAAGCTCTCTTGGGCAGTCCCACGCCGGTGACGAAGAGTGACGTTATGATCTGTCCAGAATCATCCAGCCCTTCACTCTCAGGGCAGCCATTAGATTCCACCCTTGCCAACCCCCTTCTCCCAACACCATTGGATGCTGTAGCACCATCAAGTATTTCATCAATAAATTGCCCACAGGCTCTCTCTACTAGACTTGGCCTGGAGCAAGAGGCCGATAGTGTTGCTGAAGAATCTGCTCATGGAGCACAGTTAGAGGAAAAGGCAGAGGACCAGCAGACTATTCATCAGGACAGGGACAGACCCAGAGAGTCTTGTGAGGCCCCCGAGCCCCTTAGACACCATACCACGCTGTCACTGTTTAGTGGCATGGAGCTGGTAAACAGAGGGAAACCTGTGTGTCTGGTTGAGCCTGTTCCTGTGGAACAAGATAGCCAGACAGGGGCAGAAGGCTATACAGATTTGGCTGTGAAGAAAAGGAAAGAAAAATCGGCAGATTCCTCTAGCAGTGAACTCCAGCACAGCAATGGACAAGTATCTGCCTTCACCTTCCTCAACCTCTAAGTGTCTGACAGAAGAACACCATGATAAATGGTGCAATATTATTTAATGACATAAACCTAAACAAAACCTCTGAATTCCAAACACATCAATTCTCCAGAACTCAGCATACAGTGGCAGTCTTTTTTTGTTCTTCTTCGGCAGTGGTCCCATTACTAACTCTTAAAAAAAATGTAAACAAACAAGCTTGCAATTTTCAGGAAGTTCACCACAGATGTTTATGCATGTAGGGTGCAAAAATGCAATGAACACTTACACTCTGTGTATCTGAACGCTGCTGTGGTTCACAACCAGGGACTGACCTTGACAAGAATATGATTCTGTTTACAGTTTGACATCAGAATTATGTAGGACATTGTCCAAATTACAAAGGTTTCATAGGCTGACATTATGCTGTTCTCTCCTACAAATTACACATTCATCTGGTAATTCTGTTTTGGCCATTTGCAGAACAATAAGAGTTCAAAAGTGAAAACAGCTGGAATATTTCACTGCCTGGGGTTGCTAATCTGCATCCTGGCTTCAGAATCCTGTTACTTAACTGTGGTGCAGTGTATGTGGTTGAAGTGTTCAGAGGGTCTCATTTGTACTGTGAGGTCTGCCCTAACTAGCCCAGGATTACTTCATAATTTTCCTGGGGTTATATGGAAAGTTCTAAATCATCCATATTCCTCCAGCACATGAAGAAAGGCTTTGGTTTAAGATCTCTTTATACACTTTAGTGCAGTTGTACACCCAATTCCTCACATCACTGTCTGGTCTTTTTGTGTATTAATCATGAACAAAAGCTAATTAAGTACTTGAGTGTTTTACTTTGACGGCTGAGACAGAGATATATCAGGATTAATATAGTGTTATGTTTGTATTTTGCACTATGGAGTTAATCTTCAAAAGCACTTGTGTCTTCCAATCTTACATGATTAAATAACACAAGCATAGCCACCTTAAAATTGAATTCCACTGATTTCTTTAAACATCTTCATAACTAAACAGTAAAGATATATACAGAGTCTGTCAGAGAGGTTTGAGGGCCAGTTTCTCTACAATGCAGCAGTTCACTTAAACCACTCTGAATGACTTTGTGTACATCTCAGCAACTGACCTATGCAGAAATTAGAAAAAATGGATGGAATTCCACTTTAAGCATTTACCGTAAAGATGTGGGTTTTTGTTTGTTGATTTTTTTTTTTTTTTGGTGTTACCAAACCTCATTGCATTCACAAAGCTTCTAAGAAAGTGCTGATGTAGGATCAGGTTCCTCTCTTATTTACTATGACTTTACTGACAGGAATAGATCCTAGATTAGTGTTTCTACTTCAAAAAGCTTCATGAAAACTGGCCCTGAAATATTAGTTAACCACATGTCTTTGCAGATTATGCCATTTAGTTGATTAAACATTTGTATGTCATGGATGTGTGACAAAAGCCATGTAACGGCAAATGTAGGTTCTGACAGAATATCTGCTCAATTCCTCCAATTTCTGCATTTTATGTATGGATCTACAAACCAACACAATAAAAATACTTTAAAAAAAACGTTTATTTTCAGTACTGTTAGAGGACCATTTCATAAAATAATTCAAAATTTGTAAGTGTGCTAGCTATATGTTGTATGTACAATTCTACATACAAAACATGAAAGAAATTGTAATGATTATCCTCAAAAACTGATAGTCTTTCACATGGACAAACCACAGTGTTTCATAATAGTGCATGATGAGTAAAGGGCTGTATCAGTGCCCTTCATATAGAAGCACAGATGCTCACACAAATATTTCGCCTGGACACTCAATTATGGCCTCGGGTCAAATACATATTACTCACACCAGAATCGTGCTAAATGTTAGTGGAGCTTGGGTTGGTCAGAAATTGCAAGCATTGTCTGAAAATTATTCTCTGTGAGTGAGAAGTCATTCTAAACAGAACACAGGCCACTGCATATCAAACACATAAAATGCATATATTACATCACAAAAATAGCCAATGTATATATGTAGCTAAAGCTAAAGTATTCATGAACATGTAAAGCTGTAGGTACTAAAACCATCCTATGCTTTTCATGACTGATGGTGTTACTGGAGCCGTGGGTGCTATGTTAAGAAGGCTAATTTTAGGGCTGAACATTTCCGTGGTCTGTTCCTAGGGAATTTGTAAGTCCTATTATTACAGGGAACCCAGTGGCCTTAGTAAGACAAGTTTCATTTAAGGCTCTTAAGTAATTTTATGGGTCAAAATTAAGTTATGAGCACCTCAGTTTACTTTCACTGTGCAAAAGTAGTCTGAATTCTTCCTAAGACCTCCTTACAAAAAATACTTTAAAACAGACCTGAGTCTAACATGTATTTCAAGATATTCACAATCCAGTAATCCCACTGCACTACATTTACAGTGTGGTACTAGCTTGTACATCCAAATGCTAAGATAAAGCAAAATAATAGCTTGTACTATTCATCTATTTACAATTAGAAACCTAAACCACATACTTGTTCGACACAGGTCTGTATTAGAACTAACAGCTTGCCATTAGTTTGGTTTCATGGCACACATGGAGGAAATCCTAAAGCCTGAGTTTTTAATATGCAAGATATAATTGAGCTCCAAAAGCTTCCTGAAAGAGTCAAAAGACCAGTAAAACCTATGGCAACACAATTATCCTTCAGATCTTCTGTGAACAGACTACAACAGGCAATTATTATTGTGGAGTAATTCCTCAGTCAACTACAGAAAGACTGCAGGAATACTCACGTGTGCTTAGGTACACTTACTACATGCTCCCAGAGGTCTGTAGTACAAAAAGGGTAAAAAATATATATGCATCATTTCTCCACGTACACCACCCCTTCCCACACTACTCATTAATCTTCATCTAACAAAAAGAACCTTGTGCAACCCCATCATTTAAGAAAACATGACCTTTTACTGAATCATTTAGTGTATAGCACCATGTGTATCTGCCTGGTTGAGTAAATGGAATAAGGGAAGATTATATCACAAGCACATAACATTAAGTGCCATTTGAGGTTTCTTTTTGTACTCTAGCACCCAAGTGGAGATCATGATAAATACAACAACCAAAAAACTCCAAGCAAGTAATGGAATTGGAAATGTGCTAGTGGACAAGAACAAAATCAAGCCAAAGAAACTAAGAAAAGAGAACCTCATGTGCCACAGCTGGAGATATACAGTGACCCAATGCACTGCCGTTTTTGCCTTTGGGTAATTGGGCGTTAAAAGAGACAGGGATGGTCATGTTGGACCTGGCTGGCCACGAGTTTGCAGGCTGCTGAAGTGGGCCTCTCTAAGGATACGGTTGATATGACTGTAAGAGGAATCACTTTCACTCAAGGAGAAGGCCGGCTCTTCAACTAGGTGAGCACAATTGCTAGAGCTGCTGGAACCACAGGAATCCGTTAGGATGCATTTTCCTTTTTGGTCTGTAGACTGGCTGATGGAACTGGTTCCTGCCAGACTCTCTGAACTGCTAATGCCACTGCTGTCACTGCTGGAAGACTGGTGTAAAGAACAGAAGCAAAATAAGTTCTTCAGATATCTGACCAATGGTCATCTGCATTGCATGTTTTAAAAAATACTGATTAAACCAAGGACACTGATCAACATCCTCACCTCAGAGTCCCAAACATCACGGCCCAGTTCAGGGAGGAAAGGCTGGCTTACCAACCGCTTAGCCTGGAGCAGATGTTGCGCATCCTCGACATCACAGCTGTGACGCCGTTTTCTGTTGAAATAAGAGGATGAAAGGTTACTTTCCGTGGTCAGTTTGCACCAAGTCTCATAGATATGACTGGAATAATTCACCATAATAGGCCATGATATGGTATTTAGCCTGGTTATGAACATTATGCAGCTTTAACCTTGTATGGTATGTGCTGCTTTAATAAGTGCCACGATTGTTCATTCCTTCAGCAGCAGAGCAACACAGGGTAGCTAATGGTCATTAGTTATCAGCGTTCACTGCAAATTATGACTCAGCTACTTCAACATAGGATCATATCGACGTGAGCAGTCAATAATTCCGTCTTAGTCGCAACTGCAAAGAAGATTCTTTAACATAGTTATTTACAATTCAGCCTTTATAAGAGGCCAAGCCGAGCTCTCGTTTCACTTGGCTGAAAATCTAAAAATAGCTCTCGGATGGCTGGCCGTCGTATTCACACAACATGTACGATGTCAGTGTAACATGTCCTACATGCCTGGTAGGAAAGAGGCTAAAACAGAACATATTTCGAGACAAAATGGATTTTAAAAATACTGCTGAGAAATCCTACCTGCTTTCTGTCAGCATCGGGAAGCTGTGCATTTGGTAGGCAGACACTAGGAAGGGAGGGGGCTCTGTGCCCAGACTCGTGCGTCTTCTAGTGGATCCACCAGGCTCCAACAGCTTTTCTTAGTTTTCCCTCAAACAGTTAGACATCTAACGACACACAGTCAGCATTAAACCAAATCTTGGAGGCTGCTTAGCTAAGCTGTCCTACTGTGTGGACATTTATGCAAAACCTAACACCTTCACCCTGAACAATGGTAACATTTAGAACAGCTCCAGCTGTAAGATGTTAAGACAGATATAGATGGTCACAGAGCGTAAGATATCTATACAGACTCTTCGCTCTGTAGTCCGGCGGGCTACCCAGTTAGCCACACGTTCACCTGCCTAACTTAGTTCGCTAGCTAAGCTAGGTTAGCTAGAACAAACACGGTTGCTTTTACCCGACGTTAATGACCTGTTCGCCCTAAATATGACGCAGATGTAGTTAACGTTAACACACTGACGGTTCAGACACAGTCAGTGCTAAATGTGCATTAATGGGTCTGACAGGTCAAGTTAGCGTACTGGCTAGCCTGTATAGTTTTCTGGGTGGTACAGCCCACTGCCTGGCGGCTATGGTACTCAGTCCTTTAACACGGCAAAAGATTTAATAAGGCAAGCACGGACACATTATAACTATCCATAAAAAGAAGATAATAGCTACCACTCAACTGAACGTCTCAGACGCAGGTGGACTGAGTAACTCACTCCTGACAGCCAGCATTGTCTCTACACTGGACTGTATTAAGTTAGCAGGAACCCTTTTCCATCTGCTGCTGTTTACGTGACGTTTCAGCCGTTTCAGCTGCGACAGTGAATGACGTAACGCTGTCAGGCGTAGTTATCGCTTCAGACCGCAGCCCGTTATCTGCTTTCAGTTTTAACATACTCTCACACGTTGGCTATGGAAGAATGTCGACATTTTCTGCTCTCCAATAACGCCTTTTAAATAAAACGTTTTAACTTTATTATTTATATTCAGGCACTGGCAGTACAGCCATATGGGTCTTTCAAATGTCTTCGCAAAAAATACACATGGCAGAAGTTTGTGCAGCGGCTCAGCACAGAGGAGGTAGCGAGTTTCAGTAACGTTGCTTTTAATTAAGGCTCCACAAACCTCGCGGTTTAGAGAAGATTTCAAGATGAGCTTAGGTGAGTACCTTATATAAGTTAACATAAGTCTGAAGTAGTTGTGGGTGATGTAGTAAACATATAATATCGCGATACTTTTTATATGACGACACAGTGGATCATGACGTTTAGTTTTCTCTAAAGTTCGCTGGGTTAACACAGTTGGAGCAGAAAGGAAAGAACCGTCAATGCCACGTTTTAAAACATATTCGGTTACTAAAAACTACGAATACAGTGTTTTTTGTCCAACGTTTCACATAATGCACTGCACTAAATCATGTAATCATGCCTTCTTTGATGTAAAATAATCATAAATATCGTCATCACGCACCGAGTTTGATCCAGTACAGTCAGGCACTCAAAAGGGAATTCCACTGACTTTTCAGAATTTCTGTATAATTCAGTGGTGGAGAAATAAAGATATTCAGATTGATAAGAACTGGTTTATTCGCAGAGAAATCTATCATAGACTCATATTTCATTACAGCGGTGGAGATAGGAACACAATGCAAACATTGACATTGTATTTACTCTCCAAGACCATCAGTGAACCTGCATGTGTTTTCTTTAGGGACTATTTTGCCTTCATGTATCCATCCACCAGAAGTGGATTATGATAAATGGATTAAAATATGTTTTAGACCAACATTATATCACAGATCTGCTGTAAGACAATGTCTCAGACTTTAGGCAATGTACTCATAACAATTTAATGTAATAACTTTTAGATTTTAGGCGCATTAAACTCCTCAGACATCTGGTTCTTGTCACCACCACTGTGAACAATTCTGACTAAATAAGTTTCTCAAGAACATAGCATTTCACGCCAAACCATTCAGAATGATTTTGTTGACATGTTAACCATTCAATCGTGCATAATTTTTGAAAAATGGTGGTGTTCCCCTTTAATTTGTTTCTATACTGCAAGAGAATTTAATTAATAACTCCAAATACATTTCTTACAAAACTGTGCTTTAAATACAGAAAGTATTGTAAATATACAATTATTATTATTATTGTTGTTATTATTACATCATATGAATTAAGCTTTCATTTTTAAATCCTCTCACAGAGCCATGTCCATATTGTGGAAAGCCATTCAAAAGGCTGAAATCTCACCTCCCTCACTGTAAAATGTCTCCTGGTTCTAAGACCACCAAAAACAATAAAGCTCCTGCAGAATCACTCACTACTTCTCCTAAAGACACACCTCCTAAAGAAAAGAAAAGCAAAGTAAATGTCTTTGACAAGAAGCTGAATGACTCTTCCTTTCAGACTATCTCAAAAATTTCAGCAAAACCCAAGGTCAGTATGACAGCTGAAAAGGTAAATATGGATGAGCTCACTGTGACCAAAGCCCTGACATCAGAGCGAAGGAACCCAGCTACAGTGAAGCCCAAAATCAAGTGGCTTGCAAAAAGAGAACAGGAGATGGCTAAACAAGCTATACTTTTAACACCAAAGGGAAGCAAATTAATCTCAGACTCTCTACAGGAGAAGGATAACTGCTTAGTTGAAACATCGCAATGCCAAGTTAAAGGAGCACTTCAAACAGAAGGCCAGAATCAGAAAATGCTTACAGGGGCCAAACTGACCACACTAGTAACCACCAAGAAGTTCACTGCCCCTGATGTTTTGCATGTTACATGGACCACAGGCTCCCAGGCTGAGCGAAGTATGCCAAAATGTAAAGCAAAAGGAAACATTTTGGAAGAAATACAAATTACCCCAAAGGCTTTGACCAAAGATCATGCATCAACTCCAACAGTAAAAGAGCGAGCAGATTTCAGTTTCTTTCAAACCAAGACTTGTGTGTGGGACCACTTTAAACATGGACTTTATGCCAGGAGATCTGGTATTATGTCATTGTTACACCCCACAGCAGAAACACATGAAGCATCTATTTCTAACTGTAAAAATACTACAGTTTTTCTACACAAGGCTCATATAGAAAATAATCAGAATTCTGTTACAAAGGCATCCTCTGCACCATTGCTTGCATCTGCCCAGACTTCAGTCAAAAGGCCTGCTGAAGACTTGCTTACTTTAGTATTAGAAAGCAAGACTGTCGTGAAACGGACACCTGAGATGGCAGCAGGTTATGATGGAGCACTGTTCTCACCATTCAGGAACCCAGAAATTTCCTCTAATGAAGATTTATGGGCAAAGTGTGAATCCACAAGGTCTCGTCCACAAAGTCAAGGTAAAATATCATATATAGTACAAGCTTACAACTTTATCCTAGCATAAGAACTCAATATCTAAAATATAGAGAATAGAAAAACTTTTTTGTTCCCCAAATTAGCTGATTAGTGAAACGGAATGTTCAGTTTTTATTGTTATAATATTTTATTATATAATTAAGGCAAATCTTAATGAGATAAAGTATCACTACTTCATATTTACATTAGGTCACCCTAAAGCTATCAGTTATAAACATTCTTGATTGACTAGAATTAAATGATAGGGTTACATATCCTTCAGCGTGGTTGTAAAGAGTCTTTGAGGTAAGGATTCATTATCTCTAAAACTGACTGATTAATCAACTGACCAACCTTTTCAATTCACTTCTTCTATTTTTGCAGTTGCTCAGTCATCCCAATTCTCTTTTTCTTACAAGCGATCTTCTCAATATGTATACAGAATATGTATAGTAGAAGGCATACTGTGATTAAACTTCTTCATCTACAGGTCCTGTGACAGAGCAGAGACTAGGGGATGTAAGACTTGGCGAGCTTGCTGCCTGGCTTGGTGCTCGGACACCAAAATCACCCAGAGAGGCCATGACCATGTTGAGCAGAGGTGTTTGTCTAGTTCACATGTTAGTGTATGAAAAGAAATGTCCTTTTATATCAAATGTTAGGACAAAGGTGCACACTCACAGTCCTGAAATGTAATGGCTTTGTAGCTGAAAATGTCAATTAAGTGTGTTAGAGCAGGAGCTCTGCAGGACTCCGACCTTCTGACTCCCACAACTAGAGTTGTGATTGAAAACGTCCAAACATTCATACTAGTGATTTTAAGTACTTTAAAGTTTGTTCAAATGTAGAGTTTTCTAAACATGTGCTCCAGTTCTGATGACTTTTTCTGTGTGCTCTCATCTTTGGTGTGGTCAGGTTGGCAGTGGTATTACAGAAAGTACATTGACGTGCAGAAAGGAGGAATTGGAGGAATTACAATGCTGATTGCTGGTTACTGTGTACTAAGTTACATATGGAGTTATCCTCATCTCAGTAAGTCTAATTTACAGCTCAGTCATGGATTGTTCTTCAAATTCCCAGGTTGTCTATAATGAGTGCTATGTGTGATCTGTTACTTCACAGAGAAAGAACACTGGAGGAAGTACCACTAGAGTGGAGGATTTTAGAATTGATGTTTCAGAAGTATTTGAACCATAGTGGAAATATGAAGGGATACAAAGTGACACATTTAAGAACATATTGATATGTTTTTTATTTAGAAAATGTCTATTACTATTATTGTTATTGTTATTATTGTTATTATTATTATTATTTATTATTATTGTTGTTGTTATTTTCACTTTTTAAAGTTTTGTTTTTAATAAAAAAAATAAAAACAATGAATTTCTGCCACACTTGCATACATACAGATACAATCCTCTATGAGTCCTGATAAATGCATGGTATGGTGACTGAAGTTGTACTTCAGCTTTAAAATAAACTGATGCATGACCATTTTCTAACCTCTCATTTTACCTTAAAATTAAACTAGCTGTTTGTTACTGATCCTTTAGGATTTGTATATGCAAATAAGCTCTGTTATGATTGGCTGCCCTGTATTGTGCCCCATTCAAAAGTTGTCCAAAGCAGCAGAGCTAAAGGCTGTAGGCTGTATGAATGTATTTACAGTACTGTGCAAAATTATATAAGAAAATTTGACCTAGAAAAAAATCATTTTGGGCAGTAAATAATTATTTGCTCAACAAATTCATATGATGGTGGAAGGTATTGAAGAGAAATCTGCAATTAAACGTATCAAGATATTAACTACTTTGAGGGAAAAAAAAAAACATCTTTTTGCTGCCTTAATGTTAAAACAATTACCACCAGTTCCTAAGACTTTTCAACAATACTGTATGTAAATGTGACATTATTAAAGCAATTATTTCAAAATGGGTTTTTACTGAACTAGACCTGATGGACTAGGAAGTAAGTGGTACATTTTAGGACTTATATTTACATACATTTACTTCTTTTATTTAAAAAATAATAATAAAGATTTGTTTTTCCATGATATGATCCTTTAGAGTAAACTGTTATTTGTTGTTGCTCAACTGTATTGTGATGTACTTATGTTGTTTTTTTTTTAGATAGAAATAACAGCTCAGTCTACACTTCAGACCTTTCAAGAATTCCTTTGTTTATCCTATGGATAACACAAAGCATCCATCCATCCATCCATTTTCTAAGCCGCTTCTCCGTCAGGGTTGCGGGGTAACACAAAGCAGCAACTTCTAATTTTGATACTTAAGTACATGTTAGTAAAAAATACTTGAATAAAAAAGGATTCTGGATACTTTATTTCTACATTTGCTCCTGTCCAAACTACTGTAAGTCATAAAATGACATAAGAACAATTTTAACTTCCAGTAATTCCAGTGAATCCAGCAATATGAAAGACCATTGTATTCAAAATGAGTTTAATATTGATTGATCCTTGCTGTTGTAGTGGACACAAAAAAATCAAGAGCTGACCATATATTTGAATTTCACATAAACATGGTTTAACGAACATAATAAAAATAACTTCATTTTTGTTTCATTTTTACATTCTTTACAAAAATTATAAATATTTTGTGTTTCACTTTTTTTCACATTTTGTCATATAAAACAAATGTTACAAATAAACTTTTGAGTGATGTAGAAAATGAAATGTTCAAAGCATGGGAACCCAACCACAGCTGTTAGGATTCAGTGAAGGCCACACTCACACAGTACAATAAACAATATTCAAATCTGTGTTTTCACATACACTCTCCTAAGGCAAAGAAGCCCTTCAAACAAAAAGGTCTTCTGAGTGAACCCCCTCCACACACACACACACACGCACATACACAAACAACAGCTCAGTTCACAGAGATATACAACCTGAACTTCTTTCGTCCATCATATTTGGTTGAATTGCTGGGAAAGACGTAAGCATTTAGTGTTGCTGACTAAGGAAACTGATATTTTAGATGCAAACAAGCAACATTTCAACACTGAAATGCTAAACTGAAAATGTACATACAGTTAATCAGCCTTCATTTAAAACTATTTTATACTGCAGTGGTCTAACTCTTCCTGCAGAAGTAAACAGGTCTGTTATTAACTTGTTATAAGTAGGGTTAAAGCCACAATCAGGAACTGCAAAGCCACAATCTGGCAGCCCCAGCACAGAACTCTCAAACACTACTAGGTGGGGTCGTGTTTGCCACCTTCTGATCTAAGCAAATCGAGTATAATTCTATTTTCTGTAAATATCAGAGAAGCCACGTTAAAACAAATTATAAAAGGCATTACCTCTGAGAATGAATGGTAACATACAAAAAAATGATCATTTAAACAGCTCAGAAATGTCTGATTTTGGCTTTACTATGTTCTCAGGATAAAATGACAAATGCTTTAAACAAAGTTTGTGGTAACTTGTCAGTCTCCCTTAAATAACAATGTGCAAGCAAAGCCACAAGTCTCATCTAGTTCTTAGTTCTTAGATATCTAGACCACTGGCTGCAGAAAACAAAGGACTACTTGAAAGAGACGAACATGTTTGTGTGCAAACATTAGTTGCTACCAAGACTGAAAACCAACTGTCACTGAGAGCAATGCCTGACCAGCAGGGGTCACCATCCACAAGGGAAATGAAAAATGTTTAAGACAGCATTTTTCACTGTAGGCTCACCCAAACACATCCTAGAGGTACACAACAGCAGTCTTTTTGTCCAGGGCTAGGAGCAGCACAGACTAACAAAGTCATTAAAAAATTAATTGTTAAAATAAAAAAAAGACAGAAAAAGTAACATTCCTCAATCTGAGGACTTAAGTTCCCCGAGCACAAAACCACTCAGGTTGAGCTTGTTTGTGTGGAGAGTAGTTGCATACCTGTAAGGTATAAAACCAAATGCTAAATACAAGAAACACGAGCACAGGGAATGCTCTTGCAGTGGTACGCAATTCCCTCACCAAGACTGTACTGTTTTGTGTTTCCATCTGATTCACTCATTAGCTAATTTCCAAACCCTTTTAGAAATGATTCAGGATTGTAAAAGCAGAGAGAACACAAAAACGTGCAGTGCAGGAAATTTACAGGACTGGGATTGAATACTACTACTTTAAATCAACCATTAAAATCTAGGAGGATATATAGCCTTAAGTGCAAAAAAGATCAGCAAAAGGCTGCTTTTCCAGACACAGATGAAGCCCAGTCTTAAACTAAAAAAGAATTTTCTGGGTTCTCGAGTGGCATAAATGGACAAAAAGATTAAACCCAAAGTGACGCTGGCCAATCATGAGCAACTGTCAGGTCACAAGCTCAGAACTGGGAACTCAGCTGCCCTGCAACAATGCCCATCCTAAAAGGAAGCACATGTTAACCCAGCATCTCATGTTGCTAGCTAGATAACAGGTAAAAGCTAAATCTACAGAGAACCTCCATGGACACTTAGTCCAAGAGTACACTACAACTGATGCTGGAAAAGCAGGTCTATGCATTGGGATGTTCAGTATTGATCTAAGAGCTACAGATATCAGTGATGGTTAACCAGAACTTCTCAAACATAACTGCCTTGTGTGTGAATATGTGGGCATGTGTGTATGTGTTTGCAATGTTGAACAAGGCTTTCTAATGTGAATGTTTCCAGAATGATAGGCACAATAGATCATCACCATCATTCTATTTTTCCCTTTCCTAATTACCACTCACCTGAAGGGACACTTCGTGCATAAACCTTTGTTTTGTTGAAATGCGTTTTCCAATCGCACAAATCATGGGATTCAACTGACATCTCTCAAACACAAAGAAAAAACATGGCACTAACATTCTAATATGCTGTTCACCGCAGCTTCAAGCACAGAGTCTGTGTCAGCTAGTGAGACTTGACTATGGTCTAAAGACAGGGCCTGTTCTGGAGGATAGGGCTGGGCAGAGCTGTGCTGAGAGTGACTGGGGGATGTGGAGTGCCGAGCATGGTGAAGGCGTTGATGGTGCTGACTGCTACTACTGATGATGTTATTGGACCTCTTTTTCTTCATGTCTATGGTGATTTTGATGGCAGTCTCTCCATATTCTCCCTGTTTCCCACCACCTGATTCCTCAAAAGCTGGATAGGATTCTGTCCTATAAGCAGGCTCTGTACATATATCCGTCCCCTGTGCACCTTCCATGTTTGTTGTGTCTTGGCTAGGAGATGCCCCCATTAAACTAGGGAAGCCCTCATATTCAACTGAATCCAGGGATTCTGAGCGAGAGGTCATCTTCTTAGGCCCACAGCAAAAGTCCTCTAGGAAGCCATCTGAAACAAGTAGGCAGTAACATAGCCTTCACATTTGATGCTTCATTTAAATGAGTTGTTAGTACTGGGGCTGTCCTATCAAAACCTTTTAGAACTTTTTTTTTCGTTGGGGGGGGAGGGTTGTGTGTGCATGTGAACATTTCATGACCAACAGACATAATCCAAAGTGGCTAGGAATGAAATCTTGTTACATTAACGTAAAGAATGCTTGTTCCAACAGCAAGAAATCAGGTCAGTTGCCCGGTTTTGTTTTACCTGGGTCTACAAGTACCATTCGTTTGTCTTGAGTCAGAGTGCTCCGTTCCTCTTGGTTGAATGTTCTGTCGATCATCACGATTTCTGATGATGGGCTGGACCGCTGTGATAGAAAAAAGTACAGATTTTAGGAATGTTGATAAGTCTGTAGAATCATTTCATTGGGACCCCTGGAAGAATACTTTAAAATGAGGGAGCTTGAGGTAATCCTACCTCAGACTCTACCATGAGCAAGCGCCTGTATTTGTTCACCATGGCTTGTGTTCTCTTCAACACTTGTGTAGCAACTGCCTGAAATTCTTCATCCACTGCAAAGACAAAGAGCATTTAGAGCTTGCGTTCAAAATGTCAGTGTACTAACATGATGGAATAAAAGCACAGGAAAATCATACCTTTGGTAAAATCCTCCTCACAAGGTGGTGCTCCTTGGAACACATGATAGGGTAGTAATCTGTCAATAACATCATTCAGAGAAGTGAAGGGTGCTCGGTTTGCAGACATTACTCCGGTATGATCCCTTCTTAATTGCTGGAGGATCCTGCAAAAGGATGGCAGGTTCGTTTCAAGGAGGTCATGCTGTCTTTTAGGATAATAAAGGGGAATTTCATAGATTTCTCAAAAGTGCTGCCTAATTCAATCACTGTAATATAAACAAAATCATTCAGAGTGGTTTTAATGTGAAATGCTCTATTCTACAGAAAATTACAGTCAGAATTGTTCAGTGACAGTGAGAGGAACAGCATCCAAGGCTTTTAATGCTAAAAACTACATTACAGTATGTTATTACACAAAAAGCTTAAGTATATGCTACCTGATGCCCAAGACATGTCTCTTTTATGACAGTTTAGTGATAATTTTGGTCTAAACACTTTTTCCCTCCATGAATCCATTGCTTGCTGAAAGATACAGGGTGCTGTAAGGCAAAAGCACTCTTTTTAATTACTGTATTATCACTATTAATATTACATATAAAATGTAGAAGACATGTGTAGGTATACTGGTCATTTTCAGTAGCAAATAAAATGGCTATAGCCATGTTGTAGATATCATGGCCCATGGTTCCTGACACCAATACTGTAAAGAGCTCTTCTCTACGATACACCTCACAACAAACCACTCCAAATGACTTTATTTACATCTCAGTGACTGAATTATGCAAGATTTTGTAAATATTGGTGGGATTCCCCTTTAATACACTGCAGGTAAAAAGCAAGTGAGCAGGGATAAGTTAATCCTACTGGACACTCACATTCCTCCTCTAGTAAGCTGCTGTGTTGCGGGTCTCTTCGAAGTGTTTTCCTGGTTAGTGGGAGTTATCGTTTTCACACCTGTGAATTTAACAATTAATATTAGGTCACCATTTAAAGTTGGTTACCTTAAAAAAACAATATAAAGTCATACCTTTGGTACCAAGAAGATTAACCAACTGTGTCTGCCCTTTTTGTATTGGTAATGTGGAGTCCTATGAAATTGAAAAAAACATTTTTGCTTGTTTAGAGTCAGAGATATGCTTTTATCAGAAAAAGGATGGAAAAGCAAGAAAATACTCATATATTACATTTTACCTGGTTCAAGGGTACCTGCTGCTTTTCAAACTGTAGCTCTGGACCTGCAACATGTGAAGAGCTTGTGGCATTCTGTGCCACAGGCACTAAAAGGCGTGGTACTGCACTGACAGATATCTGCTGGTGTGCCTGGAGCCCCTGGGCTGCAGAGTTAACCATGGTGAGACGACTTGGAGCCTGGGAGGTTGGTATAGTTGCTGGACTGGGTGATGCATTGGCGGTCCAGACTTTGGCTGCGACACCAGGCCTCTGGGAGACCTGTACAACAGCTGTAGGAGAAGCTTGCCCTATCTGACCTGCACCAACCACACCTTGATTAACTATCAACTGCCCTCCAGCAGCAAAATTCTGTCCAGCAATTATCTGTACTGCTGTATTCTGATTGGTCAAGATGGAGTAGGATGTAGTGCTAGTTAAGGACGAGTCACCTACTTGTGTGTTGGATTGGAGAACTTGTCCATTCACTGCCTGGAAGCCATGGACAGTGCTGCCAGTGGTGAGACCCAGAGAACTGGGTAGCAAAAACTGCCCCTGGGGCAGACTGGGCTGGGTTTGTGGCTGACCTTGCTGTCCTAATGGAGAATGCACTACAATGCTGGTGGCTTGACTAAGTACTTTTACCTGCTGAGTAGTCTGAGGAGATCCATTGACCGTGTAGACATTATTTCCTGGATTTACAGTAGTGGTGGTGTTTTGCTGGATCCCTATGTTGCTGATATTGTACACAGTTTGTCCACCTGTCTGAAGGGGCTTAGGCTGAATGGGCCTAACTAATGTCTGTGGTGAAGGGCCCCTCTGAATGATAATATTCTGCAATGGTATTGCACTTTTATTAAAGGGAACGGACACTTGTCCAGGTGCAGAAGGGGCGAAAGCTGCACCCTGGCCAGTACTGTTCGTCACTGCATTTCCACCAGGTCTCAACAGGATCTGAGGCCGCTCCAGGCTGTTGATAGTCATCATGGAGGGAGCACCTCCATTAAACGAGCCCACTAACTGAATATGTCCTGCTGGTCCATTTGCCAACGGCAACTGGGGAACTTGCTGAATAAAAGCCTGAGGTTGCGCCCCAGCAAGGGGCAATGGGGCCATCACTCCAGCTCCTGAAACGCCACCAAATCCCCCAGAGACCAGCTGTTGAGGAAAGGTGGTAGTGGCAGGGGCTAAAGTAGGCTGGGAGTCCAACAACGCCTCTTGAGCCAATGTCTGCTCTGTGATATCAGCCTCCAGCAAAGACTTCTGAAGGATGTCAAATGGCTGGTCCTCACCACCAAGATCAATTCCACTGGGGGAGACGGTACCTTCAAGCTCATCTTCGATGAACTGAAGACTGTTGGAGAGCTGAAGTCCAGCTCCACCAGCCTCCCCAAACTCTTCCAGGTGATTGTGGCCATCTTTAAGCCCTTCGTCTGAGCCACCCTGGACAAGAAAGTAAAACACCAATTGCCTTTGAATGTCATTTACAGTGGAAGCAACTGACTATATAGGTTCTTTTACAAAACAAACTCACTGTGTCACTTGTGAAAAAGGAGCCTGCAGACCCATATGTAGCATTTGTTAGGTCATCCTCCTCTATCTGCTCAAAGAAAAGGTTGCCAATCAGAGGGTTCCAATCCTAGTCCTGAACAACCACAGCACTTTTTTTTCATACTTCAAATTCTGATTTTATAAGATGATGAATTAAACCAGGTGTGTTAGAGCAAGGAAAAAAAACTAAACTACTGATCTGGATGTTCCTGTAATAAATAATCCACATGCAGTACTACCAATCCTTATAAACTTACCGACTTGTTATCGTTGCCATGAAGATATTCATTCAAATCTTGCACATCTCTGTTTTGAAAACAAAAGGCAAACAAAGCGCTGCAAATGTGAACACTAGCATAGACAAGCTTGTATTATTGTGTTAAAACACTACCCACTTGAAAAACTGAAACATTTAGTTATTAATTATTTATGGACTTCAATAATCCAACCTACCCTATAAAATCCAGAAGACGGCGATCGTCTTCATCATCCATGACACCTGTGGATACATGGTTACAGAATAACATATTTATAGATGTCTTTAACAACTACCAGATACCAAGTGCCACAGCTTAGCTATCGGCAACATCGTTTCTGCAAATATATACTTTCAAAAGTAGCATATGTTTCTAAATAGAATGAATGTCCTGAAATGGGAAGTTTGGGGTTTAAAAAAATGAGGCCTCTAATAAAAATAAGCTTGACATGTAGTCATCTAAAAAGTCACTTAGATGTAAGTCATTGCTGATGAGTGAATGCAAGGAAAATATGTTTTTAAGAAAAACTTTCTTAGTTTATTTGTAAACACTTGTTTACATCAGGGTGTAAAACGCAACCTTGTGTGGTAAATTGTGGCGGCTTTTGTGGAACCAACACAACCATAACATGAACTGCAGATTTGTACAGAGAGAAGTTGATGGTTAGTATGTCATGGAAGGTCTTTTTTTTTCAAACATTACATTCGCTACACACTGAAATGCTTTAAAAGAGTATTTGGGGAGCTGTGTGCATTTCTAGACATGCTTCTGTAATGCCCGCAGACACAAAGCACCTCTTCTCCACAACGAGTGTAAAATGGCGGCTGGTAGCGAAACTGCGCCACTCTTCTAGCCACAGGCAAACTGAACACAGCGAGAGCCAAATTAGAGAGAAAGCTCACGAACTAGAAAATAAAAGGCGGCGATTTGAATACTGGGGGAAAACACTGCGTACTGATAAACAGATACACAAATCGAGTGATGAGCCGTTAAGCACAAAGGACTGTGGCTAAAGGGGAAGTGTAGGGGGGATGGGCAGAACCTGCTTGGCCAGTATTCGTGGTTTGGACTTTAACTCGGGAGACTGATAAGGTTGTTTTTCAGAAGAAACATGATTATGACAGTCTCGCCGACTTACAGTCTCACAGACTGGAAATCGACTGATCATTGGCGAAAATGGTGACTTGTGCGTTTCCGTGTGAATGTAAAACTACTTGTTACACGACCTACAACACGCAGTTCTGTCCTAACAATCTCTTTATTCGATAAAGAATAAAACCGCTCGAATTATTCTTCTCATTTGACACCAGCAGGTATAAAACAGGTCAGCAGGCAACACTGACTGTCTCATCTGCTTCTGTTCGGTTCCTGGATAATTTCTTATCCTTCTGCATGTCAAAGTTGACTTATGGCACTGCGTTGGGAGGTCAGAGATGAAGTTTAGTTAAACAGCTTTAGTTTTTGGCTTTGTATTCTGTATTTGAGGGGAAAAACACTGTTTCCTGTTAAACAGCCACATGGCGGCTAATTCACACCGCCGTTAACGTTACACTAAAACAGCGTTCAAGCTTAAAGATAACGTTAAAAGAAGTGCACGAGCCAGACTCAAATATATTTTACAAGCACCAATCTGGCCAGTTCCAGTCATACTTTACTGGCCAAATAAGGGAGGAGAAATGTCTCTTTCCCTTCCTCTCTGAAAGACTAGCAAAAGGTTAGCCGTGCGCTTCGATTGTTGAGGCAGGGGGGCGGAAAGGAGACGCAGCAAAAACCATCGACCCTCGATGTACAGTCTAATTTAAACCGAGTCTGAGCGAGGAGAGGACAGGACAGGAGAGGACTGTTCATTCAGCAGCTTTTGAACTGGACGAGCTGTCAAACA
Organism: Pygocentrus nattereri; assembly: GCF_015220715.1. Classification (NCBI taxonomy): domain Eukaryota; kingdom Metazoa; phylum Chordata; class Actinopteri; order Characiformes; family Serrasalmidae; genus Pygocentrus; species Pygocentrus nattereri. Next base: position 23,081,772 of record NC_051223.1, read on the forward strand.
GGGGCGGTTAGAGCCAGGAAACAAAGCTTTCTCGGGGTTTAGCTTAGCCAGAGGAGTCCCAATTTCAGCTCTTAGGGGGGGAAAGGATTACTGCCAACCAGAGACCAGCCTTTGTTTTTTTGTTTGTTTTTTTAAGAGATAATTAACAGACGGCGATTGGCAGATCTGGCGAAAACGCTCTCGCACAGCTCTGTCGGTCCGCGAGGCGGACACGGGGGACGCAGGTCTCGGCCGCCGTTTGACTTAGCGGCCGCTGCTCTGGAGGCTGAGCTGGCGGAATGCAGACGGTCGGCGCTAACAGTACTGCGGACGTCTTGCTAAACAAGCGCAATCTCCGTTTGACAGAAGAAAGCAGATTAGCTGCTGTATCTTAGCATTTTTACAGCTAATGGCCTCCTCTGGTGGTGTGAACGCTAACTTAGCTGGCTACAGGGACGTTTCCCCACCTCTCCAGAAACGGGTCGAAATCGTCGACAAACATAAACGAAGTAAACCGGTGTAGAACCATAAATATTTATTTCGATCTGCATAACATAAAGACGGCTGAAAAAGAGGCAAACCCTTACTCCTGTCTCACTCCTCTTGAAACCCAATATCTCCATTTGGCAACTTTTAATTTGCTCCCCCTCCTCCTCCTCCTCCTCCTTCTTCTTCTTCTCCCTCTCCCACTCATCTATTTTTCTCACTGTCCCTCGCTCTGTCTCAGATAGATTTTTCTCTCCACGCTCACTCTTCCCTCCCCGAAGGAAGGGGAGGAAGGAGGTTGTGTGTGTTTTTTCCTTGAAATTTTTATCACAAAATTATAATACACTCAAAGGGAAACTCACCGTCATGAAAAAGCAGT